>NC_051428.1:10912076-10914576 GCF_015228065.2 Penaeus monodon | reverse complement strand
TCCCGAATAGTTGTTGCGGGACCGTCACAGAGATTCTGTCTCTTTCTTCTGCTCCTTTCCGTCCCTCTCCCGTACCTCCTCACGATTCACGACGGTCTCTGTGGATCTAAGCTTATTTCGTCGTCTTACGACTTAGTTTATATATATATATATTAAATATATATATATATATATTATATTATTATATATATATTAGTATATACATATATATATATATATATATATTTATAAACATAGAATATATTATATTATATTATATATGTATATATATATATAGATATATATATATATTCACACACACATACACTCTCTTCTCTCTCTCTCTCTTCCTCTCCTCTCTCTCCTCTCTCCTCCTGCTCTCTCTCATCTCTCTCTCTCTCTCTCTCTCTCTCTCTTTTCTTTCCCATTTTGATTTCTGTCGGTCCATTTATCCTTGTTTTTTATCACTGTGATATATTTCGTGATGGTTATTGTCCTAATTTGCAGTTCTCATTTGTCTCCATAAAATGCAAATTAAGGACGATTATACGATTTGCAGAATTTCCTCCTGAAAAATAAAAAAAAATTAAAATCAACGGAAAAATAACGTATTGTTTTTCCATGGCCATTCTTGCCTAATCATTAATATAACTTGGACCATTAAAATTAATATAGTAATTCTGATTTCATTTTTTAAACATATTAAATTATATGCATGTGCTTCTTATTGTACCAAACACACACACACACACACACACACACACACACACACACACACACACACACACACACTTTGACATTCAATTATTCTATATACAATTTTACTTCACGCATGGCAATGTTGGCGATTGCTTCTGCAACGTTAATGTTATTATTTTTGTAAAGTATGGAAATATTGGCAAAAATTAATATCTATAAGGACACAAACAACTTTTTGACCTAAAACAATAGAATGAGAAAAAAGATGGGAGAGAAAAGGAAGAACAAAAGAGGAAAAAGAAAGAGAAAAAGGAAGAAAAAGCAACAACAACAGAGCATCAATAACAAGAAGAAAACAACGATAACAACATGATAACAACAACTCAGTGTAAATCAGGTTGATGGTTAGAGACAGGCTACGCATGACCAGAACATCAGCAACAGGATTTCCCTTGTGTCATACATACTGTACAACGATAGGCCTTTACAGCTAATATCTAGATCTGAAGACAATGGATGAAACGTAAGCTAACGGAAAAACTGCTAATAAGCATTATAAACACCTACGACCTTCTGTACCTAGGACTAAATTTGTGACTATATTCACGAAGAGAATAAGAAGCTCTGATGCTCATTCGAAGAAAATGCCAGGGCTGGGATCGATGTAACCCTTTCATCCGTTCGTGTCTGCAAGAGAAATGCCTGATGAAATATCCAGGGACTGTAGTTCCATGTTGAGTCACTGAAATCAGGTTAATTAGGAACCGCGGGAGGAACAGACCGTTGCTCTAAAGAAATCAGTAGATATTTCTTTCTCTCTTTCACCACTTCTTTCGCTTTTTTCTCTCCACTCTTTCTCCCTCTTTCTCTTTTCGCCCCTCGTCTAATAATCTTTCATGAATACATAATCCGCAATTCCTTTCTCCGCTTCGTTCCGTACTTTCTCCTCTGTCTCCCTTCTCCCCACCCATGTCATTTTCCTCACTCAGCCATCTTTCGCAAATACATGATCCCTTACAGCTAATATCTAATCTGATTGCATTTCACGGACTCCCAATATGTTGCAACCGAAAGATTGGCGCTGTTCAATTACATCGTTAGCTCCCAAACACAATATCATTTTGCGCAGTGCAGGGAAGCTTGTATTCTCCTTCAAATTTTGTTACCTTGAGCTGGGACTTTAACCTTTGAACTCGATATGTAGTTATCTATTAACGAAGTCCCGGGGAAACGATGTTAAACTCTCTCCGTTTTTATCAAAATTAATTTCATTTTTCATCCCTCCCCTCGCACGGTTTTTTATACACGAAATAAGACTTTGATAACAAGAAAGTGGTGGAAAAAGAGAGGTCGGGAGTAGAGAGGAAAAGAAAAGAAAAGAAAAAAAATGAATATTGACTGGAATGGCCATACCTGGTAATACTAATAATGATGAAAGTAATGATAACAGCAACAATAATAGCAATGGTAATTACAATGATATCAACACCACCAATAGCAACGGAAACAACAGTAGAGCAAGAACAAGAACAACAACAACAGGAACAAATACAATCACAATTATCGCTGATGACGATATTGAAAATGACATAAAAATGAGAATGAAAATGCTAATGATAACAATGAAAATGATAATAATAGCAATAGGGAAAATGGTGGTAATGATAGTGACAATAATCATAACAACAGCAAAAACAATAATAATGATAGTAATGACGATGATAATGATAACAACAATAACAACAATGATGATATTGACAATAAAAATAATGATAATTAGGAAAACAAAAACAACAACAACAACAACAACAATAAAAATAGA
>NC_051428.1:10897076-10904576 GCF_015228065.2 Penaeus monodon | reverse complement strand
AGAGAGAGAGAGAGAGAGAGAGAGAGAGAGAGAGAGAGAGAGAGAGAGAGGAGAGAGAGAGAGGAGAGAGAGGAGAGAGAGGGCGGGGGGGGGGGGAGGAGAAGGAGGAGGAGGAGGAGGAGGAGGAGGAGGAGGAGTTGGAGGAGGAGGAGGAGGAAAAAGAAGATAATGATAATGACGATGATGATAATAATAATAATGATAATAATAATAATAATAATATAATAATAATAATAATAATAATAATAATAATAATAATAATAAAATATAATAATAATAAATAATAATAATAATAATAATAATAATAATAATAATTATAATAATAACAATAACAATATTAATGATAATAATGATAATAATAATAATAATAATAATAATAATAATAATAATAATAATAATAATAATAATAATAACAACACGAAAAGATGGGCGAAATGACTGACAAGAAAAAAATCTACAATAAACAATGGAAATTGAAAACGACTACATTTAGTATTAATTGCTTAACACTGCTTCTAGGTCAGTATAAAGGTTATATACATTATTCCCTCTTATTATATGCATATCCAATGAAAAAAGTAATGTGGTAATTTCTGCTTTTAATTGGAAATTCTGAAAGAGCTTGTTAACATACATATTGAATTTCCAGTAAGTTTAATTGTCTCATTATCTGTATTTCATTATTTGTGAACATTAGATATACTTATCATGTTGGTATATATTTTCTGTGATTATGTGAATTCAGATTTTATATTTCAGTACTGATAGCATTTTTTTATGTATCTTCTAAATATGAACTGATTCATTTCAGAAGATTTTAGTATATTCTTGATTAAAAGAATTATGGCATGTATCGTTATCAAAAGAAAAATATTTCGTCTTTCAACAATGAAATACACAATAGCAATACACTGTTGAAATCGTTGCTACTATACATTGCTTCCATGAGATATACCTTAAAAAATGGTAACGTTAAATGATTATGAACTACAATGTCTTGACAATCTATTTGATTTAAAGGCTAAAGTAAGGCAATAAGGACATAAGCGTAACTTACGTATACAAAAAAAAAAAAGAAAAAAAGAAAAAAGAAAAGAAAAAAAAAGATTTCAACCCCGATGTTTCGCGAATTATGGAGGCAGTTACACGTACAGCAAAACCAGATCTTTTCGAAATAAGTAAAATAAAATGAAATAGATATTGTTAAAGTCTTTGTTATGTACCCAGAGTACCGTTCTCGATCAATGAATGAAAAATGAGCGAAGAGAGAAAGGGACTGAGAGAGAGATAGGAAAATGGAGAAGGTGAGGGAGAAGGGGAATGGGAGAAGGAGGTGGAGAGGGAGAGGGAGAAGGAAAGAAGGGGGTAGAGGAAGAGGGAGAGGAGGGAGAAGGAAAGTGAAAGAATGAGTGAGTGAGAGAAAGAGAGAGAGAGAGAGAGAGAGAGAGAGAGAGAGAGAGAGAGATGGTGAAGATGAAGAGGGTTATGAGAAGGGAAAGAGAGACGGAAAGGGAGGGACACAGAGAGAGGGAAAAAGATTGAGAAAAAGAATACAGGAAGAATTAGCCAACAAAAAGATCGTCTGGTTCGAGGGGTCAACAACCCCCCCTCCCTTTCCCACATAACGTCCTTGTATAAACACAAAACCGCAACGTAACAACGATGGAACGACGGAGGGCAGACGCACAAAGTCAACGTCCTTTGACAAGTACCTCATTATACCATTATTATTCTGGACCACTTGTTCACACATAATAAGTGTAAATGGAGCATTATTTCTTTATTTACGTTTTATGCAAGAAGAAAGTAAATAAGGGTAAATAAAAGTCATTATCTATTAAGTTATCACGAAACCAAGAGGATTACCTTCATAATAGTGGACATTAAAAAGAAAAAGTGAGTTCATACTCCTCACTGGTATGTCAAAACAGCTTTTGGTTGAGAGTGCATGGCCAATAACAAAAGAAAAGAAAAGGTTTTAGCATTAGAGAGAGAGAGAGAGAGAGAGAGAGAGAGAGAGAGGAGAGAGAGAAAGAGAGAGAGAGAGAGAGGAGAGAGAGAGAGAGGGCGGGAGGAGGGAGGAGGGAGGGAGAAGAGAGAGAGAGAGAGAGGATAGAGAGAGAGAGAGAGAGAGAGAGAGAGAGAGAGAGAGAGAGAGAAAGACAAGAGAGAGAGGGTAGATAGACAGAGATAAAGAAAAAGAGAGAAAGAGAGAGTAAACTGGAATAACCATCAGAAAATAAACAAAAGGAAATAGAAAGAGAAATAAATACACACTTTCAATGCTCGCTAAAAATATCCCTCTGCTACCGAGGTGGAAAAACTGGAAAGGGAATGAACGTGATTACATGTTCCTTCCTCTTCTGTAGAATGTCGCTGCACCCAAAGAGGAGGCAGCAATCTGTAGCTGTCGTTTTGCAACAGGGAATTTTATGCTGCAATAAGGATGTATTTTTTTCCTTTTTCCGTAAATTGGGGAAAATAATAGTAAAAAAAAAGCCTATGAGTGTACACGTGAAAGTCAAACACAAATAAATATACAAAAGAGTATATAAACGCAGATACACACATATCTATACACACATGTCAGTCTGTAGACACACACACACACACACACACACACACACACACACACACACACACACACACACACACACACACACACACACACACACACACACACACACACATACATACAGACTGGTAACCAGGTGGGTGTTCAGGCAAGCAGGTAAGTCCATCCCCTCGTTCCATTGCCAGGTACATCTTTCGTTATAAGAAACTGATTTAGCACCTTATTATCGTGTTTGTTATAATACAACGATAAACCTTTCCCCCCAGATTATAGATACGTAAACCAGATAAGTAGGCTTTATACCAAAACTGGTCCTTATTATCAAAACAAATGGCCGTAGCTTACATTATATACAACTGGAAATATAATGTATTCCTTTAACCATAATCCTCCAAGTTGTACAGGCTGAAGCAAGACTAAATTTACCATGAAAATGTCAGTATAATTATATTTAGGGTTCACCTAAATGCTCAGTGTACAGCAAGATTACTCTTAAATAACGTGTACCGTTTCAAACCCCATTTATCACTTTTTCTTCTGAAGGTTGGATGTATGGGATGATATTTTCATAATGAAGATATGAACAATGGAAATTTTTGGGTTAGAGTAAAATAAAAGTCCATTTTAGTTTCCATATTTTCCCCCCTAAACTTATACATATCAGGAATATTATTCATTTGTTCAACCATATATGTGAAATAAAACGCAAATGTATGCGGGAAATATTTATTGTCTATGAAATACAATGTAATCATTTGGAAAATGCTCCGTGGGTATTATTATGCATGTAAAGGTTAACTTCTAGGACTTACATTATAATTATGTTACATAAATACAAAAATAAAGGTCTAATCCTAATACTAAATCTACATCAGCTATTGTATAAATCCGTGCTTCAGGGAAAGAAAGTAAAAAGTCGGAATTATGTAAGGAGAGCCAGCACATTAAGCACGAAACAGATGCTAATGACTACGAAAAAAATGCTAAAAAGTAAGTGGACTTTTTATTTACATTTACATATTCATTATATTTTTTTTTCTTTTTCGTTTTTGTTGCTTTTTATTTTCCTGTTGCAACACGGTCAGAAAACTAACTGTGCGCAAAATTCAACAAAATGTTCCAGTGCATTTCAAATGGTTTTCGTGCGATTTGGATCTACACAAAATATGAGGATAAGTCCGGTACGTTGTCAACCCCAGCTTTATGCTAAGAGAAAAAGAAACGAGAAAAAGGAACCTCACTACGGATGGTGTAAGAGCTGGAGCTTCGTTAGAAATAAAGGAGGAAAGAAAGCCAGGATTAGATAATACGAAGGAAAAACATTTGTATATAAAATGTATATTGTTGCTAATAATGAAAAATAAGTATGTTGATTTAAAAGTACAGATATATGAACATATGTTATCCTGCTGTATGATAATGTAAATATTAAGACTTATCGATGTACGTGCTTGTAATTCTACACATTTTGTTAATGTGAGTTTGTATTTTGAAGTATATATGGCTGTAAGCATTTAAAAGGTTTATGTCTTTATTTACGTAGGCGTGAATTTATTCGTGTTGGCATGTGTATGTTCTCTCTCCCTTCATAATTTATATAACGGAAAGAGTTTTCCGTTACACCAATACGACATAAAATCGTCAATCAAAACTGTGAATATCAACTTTGTTTATCGTTAGTAATGACAGTTCAAAAGTATAAAGGATATCTCTTAGCGAGAGGTAAATTTAGGATATATGAAGAAAATAAAACAAACTGGGAGGGAACTCTTACAATTTGTATTTTTCCACGGAAGGATCTTGGTCACATGAATGCTGATGTGTATTTCCTATGTTTGTGTCAGCTCACATGTTAACAACAACTGGGAAAATGTTAATGTGACAGAATATGTAGCGGTGTATATAAGGCGATTATTGGAGTAAAAATATGAAAGACCAGTACAGAAAAAATAAGCAATAATTAAAAGCGAAACTTGGAAAAGTATGTAAGCCAATTTACAAAAAAATAAAAATAAGAATAAACTAACAACAGCAGTTTGATTTAAGACAATAATCACCGAACAAAAACATAATCAGAATAAGCGCAATAATAAAATTGTCAGAATTAGCAGTATCTGAAAATATCGCAATATCAGCTATTTAAGAATAACCAGAATCCACTATCATCGAATATAAGCAATATAATAAGATAATAGATGGTGGAGCGGATTCAGCGAACGCACGAGTGAGCATGGCTGCGAACAAGGTTGACTGCAGTGTATGTATGTATGTGTATTGTTTCTATCTGCTTGCGTCTGTGTGTACGTGTTGAGTGCCACTATACTGCATGAGTGACTGCGTAAAGAGGGGAAAGTATAGCACATCAAAAATGTATGACGTCCTCCAGGTCTTTAATTGAGCAGTACCTTAAAAAAGAAAGAAAGAAATGCTACACGGACTTTTTTTCTCCTCTATTTTCTTCCTATTTGAGGGATACCACTCTAGCATTGCACCAGTTGGGATTTTCCAGAAACTCGCTCTTTTAGCGCAGTCACTCCATAGAGTACGCTCTGGGAATGGGGAAAAAGATAGACCAGGAAAAATGCGTGTCTCTTTGCGGAATTATTGTTTAGTGCTTGACTTTACAAATAAGACCCGAAAATAGTTTGAAGAAATGAAATACGCGATTAGCTACAACGAATTAGTTGCAAAAGAAAGGAGAATCACATGACTGAAAATAGGGAACGTAACTGGTGTGTTCATAAAGGAATAATCTCGTTCCGGGTTCAAAGTGTTCCCCCCAAGCTCGAATTAGCGAAGTTGGAAAGGGAATTAATGTGATTATATCCTCCCTCCCTCCTCCTCGGAACAGAATGGCTCAGGACCCAAACTAGCCGTGGAAAGTGGAGACCTCTTTTCACTGCTTACTCACGGAGACACGTTCTGGTCGTCTCTTGAGGATGATAATATTGAAAATGATAGTAATGATAAAAAACAACAACAACAATAACAACTATAGTAATAGAATAATGATTATAACAACAAAGAATAATAACTAGAAAAATACAACATAAAAGCACGAGCAAGGGTAAGCAAAAATTGAATTCTACGCGCCAAGTTTAAAATGTTACTTTCCAAAGTAGAATCATAAGTCACAGTGTTCGTTTGAATACAGGCTGCGTGGAAGCGACAAGCAATTGCAGCAGTCTTTAGTCAGTACATTCATATATTTTTTTTTTTTTGTGTTACGTTCGCAATAAAGGAAACTGTCAGCCATCAGTATGTGAATTCTTAATAGATCTCTCTCTCTCTCTCTCTCTCTCTCTCTTCTCTCTCTCTCTCTCTCTCTCTCTCTCTCTCTCTCTCTCTCTCTCTCTCTCTCTCTCTAATTCTAATAAATACCTTAGTGATACTACAGCAAAGTTTTATCTTACCAAACTGTAGCTCCCAGCTATAGCTTAAGCAAATATTAACTTGGCTGTCCCGCACTGACTGACTAAACATACGGATTCACGTGGTTTCTCTAAGACATAGATTGGATATATAACAGTAAGATAAAGTTGTATGTTGTATTTTGTGATTCCATTTAGTCGCCCAGAATATCAAAATTTTGTAGCCGATTCCTAGTTTTATTAAAATCAAGTGGGATTGTGAGGTTGGAAACCTCTTCTCCTGCCACAACCTGCAACCTGTCTCCAGCTCCCGCAACCCGCATCCTCACCCCGTCTCTCACGCACCCTCACCCCGTCTCTCACGCACCCTCACCCGTCTCTCGCACACCCTCACCCCGTCTCTCACGGACCCTCACCCCGTCTCTCACGCACCCTCACCCCGTCTCTCACGCACCCTCACCCCGTCTCTCACGGACCCTCACCCCGTCTCTCACGCACCCTCACCCCGTCTCTCACGCACCCTCACCCCGTCTCTCACGCACCCTCACCCCGTCTCTCACGGACCCTCACCCCGTCTCTCACGCACCCTCACCCCGTCTCTCGCACACCCTCACCCCGTCTCTCACGCATCCTCACCCCCTAATTCTCACATACCTGAGGCTTTCCTTGTACTACTCTTTCGAATTTCCTAAATCCTTCCAATCCTTGCCGTTACTGCCCTTCATTGCCCTTATCCTACAGGACCCACCACTGCCGTCTGTCCCTACACACACACACACGCGCACACACATACATGCATGTACGAACACTGTACATTCAGAGATGTATACACGGGGAATGATACTCTGAAGGGTTCATGCTATGCATGTCAATGTAAACTTGTCTTTGTCGTGGCTATTTTAGCGCTTAATTTGTTTTAGTTTTTTTCACTCGTTTGTTCTTTTGTTTTTAGTGTATAAGGCTTGCACTCTTACGTTACGCGGCACAGCCCATATCTTACAAATCTCAGTTTTACTGCTTTCGAGTTGTTTTTGTGTTATGTCACCTTCTTTTTATTGATTTTATGTAGGTTGTCAGCTGCATAACTTCAGATTCATGAGGAACTGTTTTTATTTAATCTTTTTATTTCCACGTTTTTATTACTATCAGGCAACTCTATGTTTACATGTTTGTTTTTGTTGGGCGTTCCCTTAGCTTTGCTTGGATCCTCTTTTACAACGCATTTTATTTATGCAGCTGGTTACCTCCCATACTTTTATGTTTTGTCGTTTTTTACATTTTTAAATTTATTACTGTATATACACTTCACCCGAGACTTTTGATTTACTTTTGCTTTTATTTTATTTCTTAAAAGTAGAGTTTGTGCGTGCACCTTTTTATTTATTGTATATTGTTTTAGCTGTATTTATTATTTTATGTAATTAGCTGTTTTGTTTTATTTACTGAGGTTTCTTTTATAATTCTTTTTCTTTTGTTTAAGTTTTAAGTTTTTACTAAATCTATTATCTATCCCGGGTGAAACCGATTCAAAAACTGTATGTCCTGTGTGGGGTT
>NC_051428.1:10849576-10854576 GCF_015228065.2 Penaeus monodon | reverse complement strand
TGTTCCTTTAACATCTTTTCAATACTCTTTTTTTACTTCACAGAAAGACATGCAAGCTTTCATTAATTTACTCAGAGCACCTACAAAGTCCACACAAACCACACAAAGAAAAGAGAGAGAGAAAGAGAGGTGGGGGGGATGGGAAAAAGAGAAAGAAAGAGAGAGGGAGAGGGAGAGGAAGAGAGAAAGAGAGGGAGAGAGAGAGAGGAGAGAGAAAGAGAGAGAAAGAGAGAGAAAGAGAGAGAGAGAGAGAGAGAGAGAGAGAGAGAGAGAGAGAGAGAGAGAGAGAGAGAGAGAGGAGAGAGGAGAAAGAGAGAGAGAGAGAGAGAGAGGAGAGAGAGAGAGAGAGAGAGAGAGAGAGAGAGATAGAGAGAAGAGGAGAGAGAGAGAGAAAAGAGGGGAGAGAGAGGAGAGAGAGAGAGGAGAAAGAGAGAGAGAGAATAGAGGAGAGGGAGAGAGAGAGAGAGGATAGGAGAGGAGAGGAGAGAGAGTATGAGTGAAGAGAGGTAAGGAGAGATAGTTACTATAACATGTATTTCTGTATAATACGAGAAACTTCTATGTGAGAAGGATCAGATACTTATCACAACACATGTATCAATCAGTAATTACATTTTCTGAAAACTATGCATATATTATGAACCAATCATACCTTAAACTAGGCCACCACTATCAATCGTTTCATTTCTAATCATTTTTAGAACAAAGAACATCCACACTGTAAAACACGTTGTTAACTGTATTTAAAGAGCAACATACACACACACGACACACACACACACACACACACACACACACACACACACACACACACACACACACACACACACACACACACACACACAAGCACGCGCGCGCACTCTCTCTCTCTCTCTCTCAATCAGATATATGATAGACATTAGAACTTGAGAGGATGGATTCTGTCTATCAACATGATAAGATAGTAAGTACTATTGATATACTACTCCTTACTATGAACTCATAATGGATTAAAAAAACATTGTCATATATATATTTCTTCACATGAAAAGAAAAGAGAAAAACAGATAGAGAAGACCATTTAAACATAAATTTCAAAGCTACCAAAAGAGTTCACACATATCCAGATGATTTAACTTTCCATATAATGTTTACTTAATGACACAATCCAATGACTCATTTAACTAACATAATCCTAAACCATTTCAGAGAAAAATGTTAATATAAAACTATAGGGCGTTTCAAGGAGGGCGCAAAGAAGGAGTAAGCTGTGTCCACGGTCTCCAAGTCTCGTCCTTGGGCAGCCTAAGCCTCCTCTCGCATTCTATATCACTGCCTTTGTCTCCGCTCATTTGGCGGTGCTCATAATCACCTTTGGAATCCAGGTAAGCAAGCACGCTTCTTGGATACTGAAAAAAAGAAAGAAAAGAAAAAAAGATGAATAAAAAAGGAAACCAAAAGAGACAAAACAGTAAAAGAATAGAAGAAAGACGTTCAAGGATTACGCCACCAGGATGAAGACTGATGATAAACGCGCAGATGAGATCGCCTTTGGGATTTAAACAGACATAAGAAGAAATGGCTTTCTATGGGGAAAGAGAGAGATAAATAGATAGATAGATAAACAGATAAATAGATAGATAGTGTGTGTGTGTGTGTGTTCTCTTTAAAAACAGTTCAACACAGTGTTTTAAAATTAATAAATAGACAGATAGATAGGAGAGAGAGAGAGAGAGAGAGAGAGAGAGAGAGAGAGAGAGAGAGAGAGAGAGAGAGAGAGAGAGAGAGAGAGAGAGAGAGAGAGAGAGAGAGAGAGAGAGAGAGAGAGAGAGAGAGAGAGAGAGAGAGAGAGAGAGAGAGAGGAGAGAGAGAGAGATAGAGAGAGAGAGAGAGAGAGAGAGAGAGATAAAGAGATAGGTAGGTAGGTAGGTAGGTAGCTAAGTAGGTAGGTAGATAAATAGATAGATAGATATATTTCCATAGCAGGGTATTCGTAGCGAGAACTCTCATAGTCATCACTCAGCAAACTGCCCACGCGATTGTTGTCATGGTTTCGAGTGTCTTCCCTCCATATGCAGCCGACTTCCGCGTCTGTGCAATTGTCGTGAACATTCAGGGAAGCAAGCATGTCCCCCGGGCGTCGATGACTGACTGATTATTTAAGATTATCTGCCGCGCCAAGAAATAAGGTTATTAGCGGCGAATACATTGTGGGATTAAAATGTTAAATTATTCAAAATGTATAAAAAATCTCTCAATAAATAAGGAGGCAAAGGATAGGAAGGAGGTTTAGAGGTAGAGGCAAGGAAGAACAGTAAGGGCGCCGCGGGATGTCGACGAGAACCAGTGCCACCGAATAAGCAATACGCGAGGCAGAATTTAGAGCTGGACATGAAGCTATCACTCTGAGAAAGAAGATTGATTGATTGATTATTTAAAATTATCTGCCGCGTCGACAGCTAAGGTCATTGGCGGCGAACACCTTGTTAGATAGAAATATGAAAATATTTAAAACTTTAAAAATCTATCAATAAATATCTTAAAAATAACAATAGATATATAAAAAATCAAAGCATAAATATTATGCTCTAAG
This sequence comes from Penaeus monodon, assembly GCF_015228065.2. Classification (NCBI taxonomy): domain Eukaryota; kingdom Metazoa; phylum Arthropoda; class Malacostraca; order Decapoda; family Penaeidae; genus Penaeus; species Penaeus monodon. The sequence goes on along the minus strand of NC_051428.1, from coordinate 10,852,004 downwards.
TGTATAAAATTATTGCATGAGGAAGAAGAGGAAAGGGGAAAGCAGGTAAGATGAACGAAAGGTTACAAAACAAATTAAAGGTTTTTGAATGTGAATGATCATTTTGCTATCTAAGTGGAAACACAACTAAACTATAATTAACAATAATGATATCAATCTCTATAACCAGGCTATCCCATATTACCATCAAGACAAATCTCCTAGATTGCGTTTCTTTATTAAAGAGAACACATATTATTTTATAATGATAATACAAACAATGGTAATGCCTATGGTAATGATAATGCTAAGGGTAATACTAGTGACGATAAAAAAGATAACAACAATATCGATAACACTACGGCTGACAGTAATGTTAATGGTGGCAGTAATGTTGATGGCAATGGTGATGATGCTCTTAGAATACCTTTGGATAATTCGGATGAATCTTACCTTTGGTGCGTAATACTTTGCAGCAAAATTGTAAAATTTGTAGTATAAGCTTTAAAAAATCAGCTGGACTCTTTTGTTTACAAAATTATAAAACACTATCGTTGAATATGTAGTGATATTTTTGATAGTTTAACTGAATAATAGAATTTAACATAACATTTATATAACCTTTTCGTAATAAATACATAAAACGAATATTAACGTGAAATTTAGTCTGACCATGTCGCTCTACAGTATGTATATGTATGTAGACCTACACAGTGTACTCCCGTTTCTAACTAACCCATTTAAACGTTACCTGAAAAAAAGACATAAACAGCAACAAATATAAACTAAACTTCCCGTACGCTGACCACGCAGAGTCGGAATAGAAGGAAATGAACACGAACGGACAGCTGCCTCCATTGCGCCCTCCGGTAAAAGTATAACCCTTATACAGCTGTTCACTAATGTGATGTAGGAAGCGTTGACTTGTCTGTCCTACTTCGACATTACTGCTTGAATTCTGGCGTGCAGTTGCCAACTTCTCATTATGCTGATTGTTCGAGAGAGACCCTTAGCGAGAACACGGAAATCTTTGACACACACACACACACACACACACACACACACACACACACACACACACACACACACACACACACACACACACACACACACACACACACACACACACACACACACACACACACACACACACACACACGGATAAAAGAGTACACGGGAAGGATAGGAAATGAAATCATAGAAAGAGAAAATTCTAAAAGTGAGAAAGAGGTTAGAATAAAGAAACGAGTCTGTTACCCGTTTCTCGTTACCTGATATAGTGCGCATCCGGGAGCCAGTTTGTAGCTTCTTTCATATTCACACCATGATTTTATGCGTACGTGCACCTTGTCAGTACACCTCAATATATAATCTACCATATGAAACTATAAATTATATATATATATATATATATATAATATATATATATATATATATAGTATATATATATAAATATATAAATATAATACTAATACACACACCAAACACACACACACCAAACACACAGATACACACAACAACACACACAAAAGACACAACAATACACACAAAAAAACAACACCAAAGACACCACACGACGCACACACCACACACACACACACACAACCAGCACACACACACACACACACGCGTCGCGCACACACACACACGCAAACATATATTTCTGATATGTATGCAGTATGTATATATGATGTATGTCTATCAAAGACTACGGAACAAGATAAAAGAAAAAAAAAATGTCCCTGAAAAGACGAGTCGGCACACAGACACATACACACTCATTTCTACACACACACACACACACTCATTTCTACACACACACACACACACACACACACTCATTTCTACACACACACACACACACACACACACTTATTTCTACACACACACACACACACACTCTCATTTCTACACACACACACACACACACACTCATTTCTACACACACACACGCACACGCTCGCGCGTGCGCGCTATGTTCTTTCATCAACATTGCGGAGGGAAATATTTCAAATTTATGATTATATGATTAAATCTTGACTGAAGAATATATCCAATACCCAGAGCTTTCAGAGAAATGACCACGTTTATCAATATTTGGTACCGTAATAACCCTTCACACGTATATATCGAGTTATAATATTTACTTATGTATGGGTGCGTGTGTATGTAGGAGAATATGTAAGAGGTTAATCTGTTGTTTTTTTCAGTACCCTAGGCTTCCTTTTTGTTTTCATTTATTTTGTTTTCCATCCTCTTCCATGTTCTACCCTTTACCAAAACCATTACCATATCTGCACTACAAGAACAGAATACAGACGGGGTAAGTAGTGGTAAGATTCCTTCGATCTTCCAGCAAGAACTGAAGTAAAATGCTTCTATGAAGTTGTACTGTCAATGTAAATGTTAAAAGTGCTTATATATCAGTACTGATTGGGAGTAAAGTCTT
>NC_051428.1:10829576-10837076 GCF_015228065.2 Penaeus monodon | reverse complement strand
AATAAGTGGACGATTAGGACGGTAAGTATAAAAAATGGTTATATTTCAAATAAGCATTCCATACAAAGATGAAGATAATTTTATGAATGTACCAACAATAAACATGAATAATGTAGACAGGAACAGGCGAATGTAAGAACAATTAAATAAATTGGCATGTAATCATTTGTTCTGAGAAAAAATAAGATATACTAGACTGAGAGGACAAAACCGATAACAGACAGAAAAAAAGAAATGAATATCACGCTATATCAATTACGGAATGGTTATGGATGGGGAATGAGGTGTGAGGTGAGGGTGCGTATCACTTAGATGTGATCTCACTATGTGACTTCGTTTTTTGGTGTGTTGTAAAACAGTGATAGCCAGTGAAAAGTATTGTAATATAGATTTGGTTGTGTGATCGTTGAGTGGCGTGTACTTTGAATTTGAAAGAAGACAACTTGTATATGAGGTGTGGGTAGGTATAGGGAGGGCAACAGTTAATCTGGCACTAATAGGCACACTTACTTTTAATAGTGGCGAGGAAGGCTGTTGCTGCTGGAACTGTGACATGATAGAACTGTGACAGCTATGTTGATGAGGGTGCGCTAAGTGTTGGAGAGGCAGGTGGGCCGGGTTGGCGAGTGTGGCAGGGGAGAGTGCGAGGATATATCTTTAGCGACGTCGACAGTAGGGAAACACAAAGTTAATGCGGGTAGGTGTGGATCAGAAGAAGACTTAGAAGCAATGGCTGGGCCTTAAGGGAGGCGAGGAAGCACTTTGACAGGAGCAGCTCGTCAGTAGATAGCGTAGATCGGTGAGGAGCGTGGTAGTTGGTGTTGTGAGGTTCTTGATCACCATCAGATGTCAACGAGACCTCTGTGTCCCCGGAGTCGAGGACGAGGTTGTGGAGCGGGACCCTTTGTGTCTTGGTCTGTCTGCTGTCTCTCTCTCCTCTCCGTCTGATAAGATCTGACGAGATTTTAGGCGGTGTCTCCCTTCGAGGACGGATGCTTACTTACGTTGTAGAAGTGCCAAAAGAGAAAGCAAGACAGAACACCAGCATCCGCCCAAGGAGGAAAGGCAGCTGCTGAGGATAGAGGTGTGAAACATACCATCTGGTCTTGCTATGTATTGTTCACACACACACATATATATACATGTATGTATGTACATACATATGTGTATATGTATATATATATACACGCACATATCTATATGTATATATATACATACAAGTATATATGTATATATAATCATATATATAAACATAAATGATTATATATATACATATATATAAATAAATAAATAAATATATATATATATATATATATATATATATATATATATATATATATATATATATATTTGAACCATATCAATATTGACAAATGTAGAAAAGGTATAAATGAGAATGAATATCTTCACAATAAAAAAGATGTATTTGACCGGTTTTGATTATATCTTCATCAGAAATACATAGATCAAAGAAATTACAGAGAATATATCTATCTATCTATCTATCTGTCTATCTATCTATCTATCTATCTATCTATCTATATATATATATATATATATATATATATATATATATCAGACACGAGCTGACGAAACACCTGACGACTATGATCTCCCGCCCGTTGTTCATATAATTGCTGCCACGACTGTGGATAGCTTGAATCTGCCCGATGCTGTGGTGACTTCATTCTCTGTCACGATGTATGCAGCTTCCATAATTTTTCCTTTCTGTTTGTTCAGTCCTCCATGGACAACTTCTGCTTCCTTCCAGTTCGATAGACGTCCAGCTTCATCTACATGGGCCACCATGTGGTGAATGTCCTATGGTGACGGATGTCACCTCATCCTCAAGAAATTCAGGGCTGCAGATCCTTAGTGTTCTGAGGAAGAAACTAATTGCAACACCATTTTTTTGTTGCTGTGGGAGGAGTATTAATGGATATAATTATCTTTATTAGTAGGCTTCCGTGTATATAGAGAAACGTAGGCTATTGTCACCCTTATGGATCAGAGTGTCCAGGAAAGATAATTTCTGATCGTCTTTCTCCTCCACGGTGAACTAGATTTTTTCGTAGACGGAGTAAAGCCGCCTCAGTGTATGTTGTAAGCACGACCTTCTGGGGACAATGACAAGGACACCATCTACGTAACAGAGCCAAGTTGAACGTCTGCAGATTATATCCTTGTTGTTATCCCTCTGCAGCGTCTCCATGAACAGGCAGGCCATGACTGCACTCAGGGGGGAGCCCGTGGCAGGATCACTAATCTGCTCGTATTCTTCCCCTGCAAATTCGAAGTAGCCGAAGTCCATGCATAACTTCACTAGGCAAACGAAGTGATGTCTCGGCAGCGGGAGTTCAGCATCTGTCATGAAGCTGGTGACCCTCTCGACTGCTCAGTCTGTAGGTACATTGGTAAAGAGGTATTTTACATCAAAAGTAGCAAGCTTTTTATTCTTGCACCTGGATCTCTGATGGCGTTTGATGAAGTCCCCGGAATTCTTCAGGTGGGAATCAATGATGACCTTCATATCGCCGGAGAGGGGTTTAGCCAAATACTAAGTCAAACGATGGGGAGCGCTGCCCAATACCAGAGGTGATCGATCCCATCGGTACGCCTGGCTTGTGTACCTTCGGGAGACCTTTCATGGGCAGGTTGCGGGGAGCCTCTTCCAGCAGGTGAAGTAGGGCCATACCTTCAGCTGAACGCAGGAGTAAATCCCTTGCCTTCTTCTTGAACCTGGCAGCTTCCATCTTCCCTTCACCTTTCGTTACTTTCCTGTAAACAGGAGCATCGGAAAAAAAATTGTTAATTTTAAGTATATAGTCAATTTTGTCCATAACAACAATATCCCCACCTTTATCAGCCTGGGTGATGACGATGGTCTCGTCGTCGCGGAGGCCCTTCAGCGCGGTGATATATCTGCATGGGATCGCCGGGGGGCGCGGCGACATACCAGCCATACAGCACGCAGTAATTCCTTGGGCGAACCCTTTGTCGACGTCACAATCGGTCCAGTGGTGGTTCGAAATAACGTAGTCGATTAGGTCCTTGCTTTCGTGCCCGGTGACGAATTTGAGGCCAAGAGAGAGGGCTTCTTTTTCCAAGAGAGTCAGGTGTTTGGAAGACATATATCTGAGAAAATCACTTGGTCCAGCTTTTGTCCATCTCCTCTTGCTGCATATACGATGTAATTTCGCTTTGTATTTGACTCGCTGAGCTTGATCTTCCTGCTGTAATTGGAGGACCAGCTCATGGGGAAGGTGTTCGCCCTCGAGTTCGTTCCGGAGTTTGTAGAGACGATGTTGTAAGGTCCTAATGGCCTCCACAAGGAAGGCCCAAACACTGTCAGGGAACGGATGCTCGCTGGATTTAAAATGGCTCGGAGCTGAAAGCGGCAATACTTGCTTTCCATCAGGAAACAACGTCGGTTCTTAACACTTTGGATCTTGCGTCTTGTGAAAAAATCCCACCACTCACCATTTACCGTATTCATGTTGACAAATGCACAAAAGGATGAGAATGAATAACTTCACAATACAAGAGATGTATTTAACCGGTTTCGATTATATCTTCGTCAGAAATACATACATCTAAGAAATTACAGAGTATATATATATATATATATATATATATATATATATATATATATATATATATATATATATATATATATATATATATATATATATATATATATATTTATATATATTAGACATGAGCTGACGAAACACCTGACGACTGTGACCTCCCACTCGTTGTTCGAGCAGTCGAGAGGGTCACCAGCTTCATGACTGATGCTGAACTTTCGCTGCCGAGACATCACTTCGTTCGCCTAGTGAAGTTATGCATGGACTTCGGCGACTTCGAATTTGCTGGGGAAGATACCAGCAGATTAGAGATCTTGCCACGGGCTCCCCTCTGTGTGCAGTCATGGCCTGCCTGTTCGTGGAGACGCGATAATCTTCAGACATTCAACGTGACTTCGTTACGTAGATGGTGTCCTTGTCATTGTTCCCCCAAGGTCGTGCTTACAACATACAATGATCCGGCTTAACTCCATCTACGAGATAATCCAGTTCACCGTGGAGGAGGAAGAGGATCCTAGACACTCTGATTCACTGGGGTGACGATAGCCTACGTTTTTCTGTATACAGGAAGCCTACGAATAAAGATGATTATATCCATTACTACTCCGCCCACGGCAACAAAACAAAATCTGGTGTTGTACTTGGCTTCAGAACACTGTGGATCTACAGCCCTGAATTTCTTGAGGATGAGGTTGTCTATAAAATTATTTTTTCCCTGCTAAACCTCAGAAAGAAAGAGGACAACATACCCGCAAGATTAAGCCCTACACCCTCTTCTCATAATTTTCTCATATTACTGCCAGCAGATACTTCGGCAGTACAGTGAGAATCGCCAGCACATCCAGGGAAAAGATACATGACATAATACCAGACAGGAGGTAGCCCCAAAGCAACCCTAATAGCGCTGTATATCGCATAGCCTCCGACAGATTCGATACAGCATACTGTGGTGAAGCAGGCCGTAGTTTCAACACCAGGATCAGCGAACATTGAGCTGACATCCGTCAGTATAGGACTTCCAACGCCATGATGGTACATGTAGATGAAGCTGAACGTCTACCGAACTGGAAGGAAACAGAAGTAGTCCATGGAGGACTGAACAAACAGAAAAGAAAAAATTACGGAAGCTGCATACATCGCGACGGAGAATAATGTCAACACAGCATCGGCCAGATTCAAATTATACAAGGTTGCGGCTGCAATTATATGAACATCGAGTGGGAGGTCACAGTCGTCAGATGTTTCGTCAACTCATGTCTGATGTATATATACTCTAATTTCTTTTATGTATGTATTTTTGACGAAGATGTAATCGAAACCGATCTCTTGTATTGTGAAGATATTCGTTCTCATTCATACGCTTTCTGTATATATATATATATATATATATATATATATATATATATATATATATATATACATATATATATATAGTTACGCCTTTCATACCTTATCCTCACCTAATCCTCATGGAGGATGTGCAAATCAGCCCATCAACTAATTATATCAGAAATCACTCTGAAAAAATAGTCTGTTAACAGAGAGATCTTGCGTTAGACCATATTCCTCTGCTAACATCTGATAGCTGACAGGTGTTTGTTAAATAAAAAAGTATTTATCTGCTCAAAGATGGGATAATGCAAAGAATGTATATAATTTTGGTATCAACATATATTCAGATAATAAGTAAATAAAAGAAAATAACAAAATTAATATCAAATTGGTAAAGCTCATCACATAACAACTCTAGACTTGGTATTACTGTCAAAAGATTATTCAGCATTAATTTTCACATTTATATAAATGAATACAACCTTGGTTATTCCGACAAAGAAAAATGTACCATACCTGGACACATGCTCTCGATGGCTGTGAGGCCACGCGTTATAAAAATTAAGTTTAAAGTAACATCCCATGACAAATTTCACTTTTCTCATTAATTTTCTTAACACTTCAATCCCTCAGAATATTTCAAGCTACAACAAAATCCATGACAATCCTCTATCATCTGTATAAATTAAATCAAAGCAGGCATCACGCTTCCAAACTCTTTCGGCTTAACTATCGAGAGAGCGTTGTAAACAAAACGTTCCAAAACTTTTTTCTAAATTATCGACATATCATTTCGTATATCACTTCAACTAAATAACAACTTCTTGATCCTCACATTTGTACAAAATTAAGGAAAAACTTTCTATAAACTTCAAACAATAGAATCATACACATATGACATAGCAGATACAAAGAAATCATAAATCATTTTTATAAGTATAAAATTATCATTGATGAAAATAAATTTACTCTGTAATGTTCTATCAAAAGGTAAATACAATCTACATATATAATAGCACCAAAAAATAGGAGTGGAGAGGATAAGTGCAGGATAAGTATATATATATATATATATATATATATATATATATATATATATATATATATATATATGTATATATATGTATATATATGTATATATATGTACATATATATACACACAAACGCACATATATGTGTTTACACACACACACACACACACACACACACACAACACACACACACACACACACACACACACACACACACACACAAACACACACACACATACACACACACACACACACACACACACACACACACACTCACACACACACACACACACACACACACACACACACACACACACACACACACACACACACACACACACAGACACACACATATATATATATATATATATATATATATATATATATATATATATATATATATATATATATGTGTGTGTGTGTGTGTGTGTGTGTGTGTGTGTGTGTGTGTGTGTGTGTGTGTGTGTATACATTTATTTATATAGATATACATATCCAGAGTCACACACATATGACGCTCACTCCCCCCTCTCCACACGAGGCTGACCTGGAAAACTACAAAAGCTAATGTGAATATTTTCTCACTCCATGTTGCTCTGCGCCTGAAATAGCAAAGGACAGAAGAAACGCCAGTCTGGTATGCAACGTAAATAGACACGGCCGTTGTTTTGCAAAGCCTTCAAGTTACTTAAAATCCCCTTGAAAGCGCAGTTTTCTTTCCGTAGGTTTTCTTGCTCCGTGGCTCAATTGGCTCAGGGACACGAGGATTTCCATTTTCATTACTTGGATACTTCGCCCTCTTTGTTTCTATTTTGCATTTGTATCTGATTGTGTTTTCTGTTCTCTCCTTTATACGTCTGAATGCGAGATAGATAGATAGATAGATAGAGAGAAAGAATGAAAGAAAGATAGCAAGAAGGATGTATAGATACACAGGTAGATAGATACACAGATAGATAGATATAAAGATAGATAACTCGATAGATATACTACAGCCCCTTTTTCTATATGAAGTATATAATAATAATAAAAACAACAACAGTAACAACAACAACAACAACAACAACAACAACAACAACAACAACAACAACAACAACAACAACAATAATAATGGTAATGATACTCATGATAATAATGATGATAATGATGATGAATATACAAGTAATGATAGTGATTATGTTAATGATAAGAATGATTACAATGATTATGATGACGGTAATGGCAGTAATAATAGTAATGATGATTAAAATACTACTACTACTACGACAATTACAACAACTACTACTATTATTACAACTATTATTATTATTACTAAGGCCGCGGTGGCCGAATGGTTAGAGCGTCGGACTCAAAACTGTCACGACGGCAATCTGAATTCGAGGGTTCGAGTCACCGACCGCCGCGTTGTTCCCTTGGGCAAGGAACTTCACCTTGATTGCCTACCTAGCCACTGGGTGGCCAAGCCAGCCCAAGTCAAGTGCTCATCCCAAGCCCGGATAAATAGAGAGAATGATTACCTAAAAGGTACCACCGGCACTCTCCGTGGA
>NC_051428.1:10804576-10812076 GCF_015228065.2 Penaeus monodon | reverse complement strand
CCGGATAAAATAAGAGAGAATGATTACCTAAAAAGGTACCACCGGCACTCTCCGTGGAAAGGAACTGGGGACCCTACCACGTACTCACTCCAAGAGCATCACAACGTGAAAACTGCAATTGAGTATCATGCTGTGACCACGGCGGCTCAGACATGAACCTACCGTTAAATGATGATGATATATATATATATATATATATATATATATATATATATATATATGTATGTGTGTATGTATATATACGTAGGCCGCGGTGGCCGAGTGGTTAGAGCATCGGACTCAAGACTGTCAAGACGGCAATTTGAGTTCGAGGGTTCGAGTCACCGGCCGGCGCGTTGTTCCCTTGGGCAAGGAACTTCACCTCGATTGCCTACCTAGCCACTGGGTGGGCAAGCCAGCCCAAGTCAGTGCCGGTCCCAGAACCGGGTCAATAGAGATGGTGACTCGATAAAAACACCGGGCGGAAGGCAACGGCAAACCACCGCTCTAAATTGCAAAGAAAATCATGGAAATCCATGATCGCCAACGTCCTTGTAGGACCGGGCACTTGAAAAAAAAGGGCCGCGGTGGCCGAATGGTTAGAGCGTCGGATTCCAGACTGTCACGACGGCAATCTGAGTTCGAGGGTTCGAGTCACCGGCCGGCGCGTTGTTCCCTTGGGCAAGGAACTTCACCTCGATTGCCTACCTAGCCACTGGGTGGCCAAGTCAGCCCAAGTCAGTGCTGGTCCCAAGCCCGGATAAAATAGAGAGAATGATTACCTAAAAGGTAACACCGGCACTCTCCGTGGAAAGGAACTGGGGACCCTACCACGTACTCACTCCAAGAGCATCACAACATGAAAACTACAATTAAGTATCATGCTGTGACCACGGCGGCTCAGACATGAACCTACCGTTAAAAGAAGAAGATGTATATATAGAGTATTTATGAATATAAACAAATGCTATGTGTGTGTTTATAATGGCTATTTGAAAACCACATTTGCATCATTAGCCTTGCAGGCACCTCATCCTCAGCATTTGAATTAGGCAGGTAATGTTAATATGTATCAAAATATGTAAAGAGGTTAAACGGATTCTAATAATCATTTTGGAAGGTGAAATAGCTGTTAATGAAATAGACATTCATTCGATAAGGGTTTTTATGTGTTATCGTGCAATGAAAACACCACCAGCTTCAACTTTACATTGCAAGGATAGCTAAATATTTCAGCGACCATTGAAATCTAAAGAGGAAAAACGACTGAGATAAAGAATCTTTCAAGACAAGTGCGCCTGCAGAGATTTGCAAAATTCACTTGACGGAGCCGAGAAACAGGAAAGGCGAGTGAACATTTTCAGATAAATTGCAAAGACATTTCCTTGTTTTAGAAACGTTTTTCTTCCTTTCTCTTTTATTCCTTATCGTATTGTTTTCACATTTTCGTTTGTTGCCAAACCCTAATTTCTTAAACTTTCGTTCAACATTCAACATTTTCCTAAAGATTGAAGGGATTCCAAATATACCTTAGTTCCCGCTCCTTCTAAGACACAATCCCAATGCTTGTTAAACCTCTTTTTCCGCGGAAAGAGTTACACAAAGGGTGTCACCATGACTTATTTGAAAAGAAGAAAATCGTCTGAATGAAATGCGACAGTTTGCCTTTAGCCGAGCGAGGGAAGTCAGGAATCATTTTTTCCTCAACTGAAGTAAATCATTATATTATTGATGCATACGTACACTTTTCATGAATCCTGTTTTAATGCTAGTAAATACCTCTAGGAAAAAGTCATTTCTTGCTAATTTTAAATGTCAGTGGCGTATGTTTCGTACTACTCTTAAAGAAAAATGATATACAAACGTCGCTATCTCCTACGTTAGTCAAAATCTAAGGCGAAATGATTTTCTCTCCATAATTGTTTATCTGTCTACCTCACTGTCTTTCATTCTCTCCATCTTTCTATCAACCCCCATCTCTTTCTCTGTCTCTCCCTCTATCTGTGTCTATCTATCTATCTATGTCTTTCTCCCCCTTCCTTTCCCAAGCTTACTTCTCTGTTGAAGGTGTTGAAGTGATTATTGCGAACAATGTTTACACACACACACACACACACACACACACACACACACACACACACACACACACACACACACACACACACACACACACACACACAGTTACCGTTAGAATAGAAATAACCAATAAGTGTATTAATATATATTTTTGGAAACAGTGTAAGCCATTTGATCTCTCGTTTTCTTCAAATAAGTGATAACGAAACATATTGTAAAAGTTATTGTTGGCTTTATAGTGGGATATTTTTCAAATCAAATTTCCTGGACCTGTTTGTTTATCGAAATGGCGGCATTTCCCCCTTCTTTCAACCCATTAAGTATCAGTTATATCTACATATTTCGGAAAATATGGAAATGCTTTATGGTTTGAATATCTATGTATGGCAGATCATCAAATAAAATCTATTAAAATCGCTGAGACCTTTGTAAAGTCTTCTCGTAGTTGCACCATCTAGTAGCGGATAATCGAACTATTGAAGAGAATAATTTTTCTTTAACACTGCTTTAATAAACCGAATGTTATATTATACGTATAACGACAGTACGTTTACAGTGAATGTATAGATGCATTATCATCGTGTGTGTATGTGTGTGTGTGTGTGTGTGTGTGTGTGTGTGTGTGTGTGTGTGTGTGTGTGTGTGTGTGTGTGTGTGTGTGTGTGTGTGTTTGCAGCAGCTTTGGATATACAAAGGAAATACTTGATGATGAAATTACGAAACAATATGTATAATCTACTTCGATTATTTTTAATGCCATATATCTTGTGCTAAAATCTGACCATAGCTTTCACTATTTTTATTTTACAAGACTTGCTATTTCTATGAGGAGACGCACCCACGTTCGAACAGCTGAGCAAGAAAATACATGTTTGCTTGTTTTTACTCGAGCAACTACTGGGCCAGTAGTTGCTCGAATAAAAACAAGCAAACATGTATTTTCTTGGTGGTTCTAAGATTAATAAACGCACTGTATCATATCTGATATCTTGAAAAACACCTTTTTCATTTTGAAGAAATGGATAGCTCTTCTCGCGCTCTTTTATTTGTCCTTTATATATTTTCAATTCTTTTCCCTCTGTTTGTCAATGCATGTCTGTTTACAGTAGATAAAATTGGCATGCTTATCCTTTGTCACAAAATCTTCATATGTTTATGAAATTGTTAAACATTTTGTTTAGAATAATTGTTTTTATATTTCATACACATTTTGAACTCTTCGCTCCTAATACCATTGCATGACGCTGACAATTGAAAGAGAGAGAGAGAGAGAGAGAGAGAGAGAGAGAGAGAGAGAGAGAGAGAGAGAGAGAGAGAGAGAGAGAGAGAGAGAGAGAGAGAGAGAGAGAGAGAAGAGGGGGGGGCGGCTTAAATGAATCGACTGATTGGTAGAATTCTTATTGATTTTGAAAATATTTTTATGATCGTAAGAATTGTAAAAACAAATGAAAACAGATATTGGTGTTAGTCATACTCATAATAGTAACAATCTATCGTTATTCATAACCTAGTCTAAATCAGCTGTTGGGAAGTTCTTCATTAGCCGTTTCCCAAGCATTAACAATATTCACTCCCCCCCCCAAAAAAAAAAAAAAAAAAAAAAAAAAAACTAAATAGTTTCATTAATTCGCTTATCCGCTACTAAAAAAATGCAAAAATGCTGCGTCACCTCCATAGGTATTGCCATTTCGATAAACAAACAATTCCAGGCAATCGCATTTGAATAATATTCCACTACAATCAACGATAACTATATTACTACATGTTTTGTTATCACTTATTGAAGAAAGCAAAAGCTCAAAACGGCTTACGTAGCGTCCAAAAATAGATATTAATGCACTTATTGATTATTTCTGTTTTACCAGCTACTACTTTCTCCTCATTCATAATAGTACTATTTACAAGTTGTTGCCAGATGTACAAAAGTGGGGCCCAGCAAGTGTGCTGGAATATAATTTCGGAATTGTACACACAAATACACATGCAAATGAGAATTTGCACGTATATATATATATATATATATATATTTATATATATATATATATATATATATTATATATATATATATATATATATATATATATATATATATATATATATATATATATATATATATATATATATATGTACATGAATATATACATAAATATATTTAAATATATGTATATGTATAAATCTATTTACCTATTTAAATATATGCAGTACACACACACACACACACACACACACACACACACACACACACACACACATATATATATATATATATATATATATATATATATATATATATATATATATATATATATAACGTGCAAATCCGCATTTGCATGTGTATTTGTGTGTACAATTCCGAAATTATATTCCAGCACACTTGCTGGGCCCCACTTTTGTACATCTGGCAACAACTTGTAAACACACACGCACACACAGGCATATACATATATATACACATATAAATATATACATACAATATATACACACACACACACATATATATATATATATACACAGTATATATACATATATATATATATACACAGTAAATATATACATATATAAAAAATATATAATATATGTATATATATTTACAGCTCTTATTGATATTTGTTGTATTGATAGAAAGGGGAAATGCCGCCTCACCTCCACAGATGTTTGCATTTCGATAAACACAAATCTAGGAAATGATATTTCAAAAATATCTCTCAACAGAGTCAACGGTATCTATTTCTACAGGTTATGTCATCACTTACTTGAAAAAAAAAACGAAAAATTAGATGGTTTACATAGTATGAAAATAGATAATAATTCACTTAATGGTTATTTATATTCTACTAATCATGCTCTTTTTACAATCAATCTAGGGTTTTCGCCTCATTCATAAAAATACTGTCTATGCCACTTTTACAAAAGTGGGATCCAGCATGTATATTGAAATGTAAAACACGTGCTTTTTACATTGCCATACACTGCCAGATCAAGTAAATATTATAGTGCAGGTATGCCATGTCCATATTTTGTAAGTATAACCTTATGGATTATGGAATGACCAGACAAATTTTATCATAAATGGCGTGTATAAACAAGAATCGTATATAGTCCGTTCCATGAACTCTGACGCAAGTCATGGTTCGTTCAAACTTTGGTGAATTGTTAACAAAACCAACCGTGACGTGTTTTATTGCCATATTCCTTGAGGCCAAATATGAATCCATTCAAACAGTCCTTTTAAAAGTTATGTTGCTCTCTCTCTCTCTCTCTCTTTTTTTTTTTTTTTTTTTTTTTTAAGACTGTCCAGTATTTATCATCTGATATTGTCTTCCTATTATGTCGATATGATTAGTATTCGTTTCAACAGTCAATATATTTTTGCAATCCAACAGACTGACGCAGATATAAAGATATTTATATATAACAGTGATTATATGTACCTGATACTTGAAACTAACAATTTCAATTATATATGCCCGTTAGTGATCATTACCCCGAGATTCATTAATGATGAGGTATTATACTATAATGGTACCTTTGCAACGTGGAAATAACATTCATTGTTGCCTGTTGCAAATTTGTCATAAAAACAACCAGTGAACAAATATGAATATATGACCTTTAGGTAAAGTAATTACATTTGCCTTTTCAGAGGGTCAGCTTTGGTCCTGTTTTCTTGCTTTGATACATATTTTTTTCGTAGAACTCCAGTCACATATAACTTAGTTTGAATAGATGGTAAATTAATGATAAAGAATTATAAATCCACTCAGAAAGGCAGGGCCATTTTAGTACTGGACGATCTCAAAGTATCGGATAATATATTGATAATGAGGGTTCACTCGATCATTAATTTTAATTTGTAACTTGATATATGTCGCGTATTAATTACTCAAAATAAGATTGGGTCTCAATATTACCCCGAAATGTTGACATATCCTAATGGTTAACTGCTTGTTGTTTATTTTTTTTTTCTCTTCCCTTTTCTGTTTATTCGTTTATACTAGATTTGAGTTAATGCTGTTCAAGATATCTAGTCCATAATTACTGTTTCATGCAGACAATGAAACTAGGTTTTCCGTTTTACGTCAGATACCTTATACCTAATGGCATCCGCAACGAAGCGAAACGTATATTAATACAGATTCAAAGATTTCTTTTTCAATATCAGCATAAGCGACGAAAATTGTACATAAAACGCACAAAGTGATACTCCCTATAATAAAAAAGTATGATTAAAAAAAGAAGGATGTTGCTGGTGAGAAAGAAATCATATATAATCTAATTTACTCGACTACAGTCCATTTCCGACACACCAGCTTGGCGGCGTCCGCTGTGAATGCCATGACGTCATACTTTCAACAAAGTCTGAAGGAACAACTTTACTCTCTAATACCTGTTATCACCAAGGAGCGCTTTCACACGCATCGACCACGGCCTTCACGCTCGGCGCCGTCACTACCAAAGACCAAGTAAGTACATGATTAGGTTTTGGTTACCGCAGCGACCCGGTTAATAAGATCTTACTGTACTGAACTGTGGCGCCCACGGTGTGAAGAGCACGCTGCCGCTTCGCCTCGATGACGCCCTGACTTTTACGAAATTTACAGCCACTTTCCCACATTGTTTACAAAAGAGAGGCAGAACATATCACGGATGCGAGTGTTTTTTTTTTTTAATAATTATAAAACAAATTTTGCATATTTCTTTTTCGTTTTCTTATCGGATATTGTTTGGCTCGGCTACGTCACAGTATATTATAGAGTTTCAGCGTTTACAACGAAAGAAGAATAAGAATAAGAAAAAGAAGAAAAAGGAGAAGAAGGCAAAGAAGAAAAAGAAGAAGAAGGCAGAGAAGGAGAAAGAAGAGAGAGAGAGAGAGAGAGAGAGAGAGAGAGAGAGAGAGAGAGAGAGAGAGAGAGAGAGAGAGAGAGAGAGAGAGAGAGAGAAAAACAAAGACACAATCTTTATTAGACTATCCAATAAGTTACTTTCCAAAACTATGTGATAGAACTGACATATCTTTTTCTTCGTATGCATGAAGAGCTAAACCTTGGTATGCATAGCCATTGTTGCTTTATAAAGGAATTAACATTGTGTATGCTTCAGAGATGGGACTAGAATTGTCCTTACGGAAAAAAAAAACAAAAACAGGTTTATGATCTTTTCATTATTTATATCTGTTGTTTTGTAAGCTATTGTGTGTATGGTTTTATCTGTGTATGTATGTGCAAGAGTGTGAATATTGTGTGTATGTACTCATATCATTTATCATCATTATTACTGTTATCATCATCATCATCATTATTATCATCAATATCATTATTATTACCATTATTATTATCATTGCCATTATTATTATTATTGTCTTTATTAGTTTAGTGGTAGTAGTAGTATCATCATTATTATATTTTTTATTATCACCATCTTCATCATCACCATCATCACCATCTT
>NC_051428.1:10794576-10797076 GCF_015228065.2 Penaeus monodon | reverse complement strand
GACTGTCAGAAACCGATGTGCAGTTTGAGTGGATGCATAGCAATGGTGTCAGAGAGTAGACGGGTGTCGGGCCGGTATACAGGGAAATTCTGGACGAAATGTTTATACCGTGTCGTGAAGGCATGATTTCGGCAACACCCCGGGATTACGCTGAGCCACATCCACCCATATCGCATGATCTCAGGCTCTTTGTGAATGCTTAGGCAGCCAAGGGCAGAGACTTTCCCCAAGATCACACCCGCAATCGCCATATCATTGTTCTCTAAGTAATTGCGGCATGGGAGCGATTACGCCAGTTAACGGCGGCATTGCTGGCATCTAAACCACGTAGACTTGCCAGCATTCGCCAAGCTGGTGGCGGTAACATGAAATATAAATATCATTATAAATTTCAAAACCATAAATTTAGCGAGGTGAACGAAATTTACAAAATGAATGATTCTATGGCCATTTTAAGCTATGACCGGATCTGTATAGGTGTAATTAGTAAAAATAAATTAAATAACGTGGCCCTTGGGGGGAAACAGTTTAGGGGGAGACAAAGACCCCCTGCCCCCTTCCCCCTGCCAGATATACGAATACCAGGGTCGACCCATATTTTTTTTTTAAAACCTTTTTTTCGTCGACAAAATCAAATTGTTAAGTCAAAAGAAAAAAGATACTTTTTTTAGGACTGACACACAACACATTATATACATTTGTAATAAAATCATCTACACTAGAAAACCCACACACAACACAAAACAAACACACACACAAAAACACCCCCCACAAAAACACAACACACACAACCACACACACACACACATGTATAAAACATATATATGTATATATTTAATATATATATATATATAGATATATATACATATATGTATGTATTTATATATGTATACATACACAGATCAACCTTAGATCAATCCTTTGATGACACTAAACTACTGATATGCTTTGAAAATGAGGTTAAATTAACAACAGAGTAGTGTGATGGAATGTAATTGAAGCAAAATCTCGAAATATCGGGCAGAAAACTGAAGAGTTGAAAGTTCATGTGGGGGAGGCAATTTCATCTTAGGGTCTCCAGCGGGAAGTGGCAGTCAAATAAAAGATAAATATATGTAAGTATATGTGCTTACAGCTCAGTAGATCTATTACATGAGAATGGAGCTAAAATAAGCAAGAACAGACTTAAAGTCTTGTATACAAGATGTAGAAATTGCGAGAGGAGAAAGGAGAGGAGGCGAGAGAACATCTCAGCTGGGTTTAAGGCATCGGTCACCGTTCTTTGTATAGGGTGAACAGTCGTGTACAAACCACACACACACACACACACACACACACACACACACACACACACACACACACACACACACACACACACACACACACACACACACACTCACACACGAGTGTTCATCCTCTACAAAAGCCTGGATTCATGACCAAAATATTCACATGCTTCAGCAGCCTGGGGATTTGCAACATGTGAATCGTTCAGAGAATTAACTGATTCCAGCAAAAAAAAAAAAAGAAATAAACGCCAATGAACAGCTGATTAGGAGGTTAAAGTATTGTCCCGTAGAATTCAGGGAGGATTAACGAACACTGTAAGAATCTCATTAGAGGGATGTCAAGACGTGTCAAAGATTTGAAATCACGTTTCTCATCCCACGTCCATTTCCCAAGTCAGAAAAATTACTAGCACTGATCAATATCTTCAGTATTTACTGGATTCCTATGTAATTATTCACTATTAGTTACGAGACTTAGAAGTTGCGAATATGGAGTGTACTAGTATATTACTACATATAAGTTATAACGAGGGTTTAGTAAGTCTACCAACCAAACGAGCATAGATAGATGTCAGGTTAAATCGCTGGAAATTCTGTATATTCATTGCGAACTATGAATGAGAAAAATATACAAAACATATTAGCGATTAGCCTGATGTTCTTCAGTGTTTCACATGCAAATATTTAATGGCTGGCTAACGGGATCTCGGATTTGATAAAAAATTTTTTTTGGGCAAAAAAACTTTTTTTAAAACGCACTCTGAGAGGGGGAAAAGAGAGGTAACAAGTACTTACATACAGTTTTTTTTTTAAATGTATTTTCAAAAGTTGTTACTGTTAAATAAATGTTGAATTACAAAAACATGTTAAATAAAAATCCTTTAAGCATTAGAGTTTTTTTTTTTTATTTTTGTCACCAGTTTTATAATACTACATACCCACACAACACACCACACCCACACCAAAACACACAAACCCCTAAATTTTTATATAATAAAATAAATATATATATAATTTTTATATTATATAATTATATAATATTATTAAACAAAACAAATACACACACACACACACACACACTACACACACACCACACACACACACACACACACAACAACACACACACAACACCACACATTATAATATTATATAATATATAATATATATATATATTTATATATATATAAATATAAATATTATATACACATAAT
>NC_051428.1:10697076-10702076 GCF_015228065.2 Penaeus monodon | reverse complement strand
GGATTCTACATTATACTGGCTTTTGCTTCATAGGATATGGCGGGTGGAATGGACATCTGCGTGGTGCAGATTTTGGCTAGAAATTTTGCTAACCTGAGATAAAATCCTGCCCTGATGTTGGGTAATATCTCTAGCTATTTCTTGCACACAAGGGATAAATTATAAGTAGAATGTACATACATCCGCAGTTTGACTGAAATACTAAAAATCTAGTCCCTAAACCTTAAATTATTATGATTATCATCATTATTACCAAAACACCGGTATATGTCAAACAAGCTGTGGTGTGAAAAAAGGACACGAACACAGCCAAACTTCCAAACGTAATACGTATTTTTACTGCTACATTGCACATCGAACTATTATATGCAACATTCTTAGTATACATAGTCCGGCCATCCAAGGATAATTGTGGGTGTCAAACTCCAGGCAATTGTGTTCAAAATTCTCCTTGAAAGTTCTTTATATTTCCAGCCAATTTTCTCTGACGGTAAGGCAACTCCAAAAGACTTGTAATTTCGTTTATCTATTTAATCACAATTTATAATCAGTAGCAAGTACTTAAGCCGTAAACAATGAAATAACATTTCCCCCAACCAGTTCATCAAGACTTCTGAATCGTGGGAAAGGGCGAATGAAATTGATAATTTATTACTTAAGGCTGAAATTTGATTATCATATGTGCATTCGACAAATAATTCGTTGTTGTGGATTTATTCTGATAAATTCCTTCCAATGGCTGAAAATAAGATACATCGGTTCTGGAGAATATTTCTTTGTAGTGCAAAGTTATATCCCCTTTGCTTATTCATAACTTATATTAAATTCTGAAAGGCCTAGCTTAGCAGAAAGAAGAAGGTGGAAAAGAGAATGAAGGAGAGGAGGAAGCAGAGGAAGATAAGGAGGAAGAAGAAGAAAAAAGGAGAGCGAGAAGAAGATGAGGGTGAAGAAAAAGAAAGAAGAAGAGGAAGGAGAAGTAGAAGAAGGAGAAGAAAGAGAAGGAGAAGAGGAAGGAGGAGGAAAAGAAGAAGAAGAAGGAGAAGATGAAGAAGACAAGAAGAAGGAGAAGGAGAACGTAAGGCAAAATATGCGACTGCCTTTACTCACGTTCTTCCGCTGGCGAAGAAACACAGGACAGAATCAAGGAGAAAATAATTCAGTAAATACTACACGTATAGTGGAGTGGAATGAGATAATCTACGCCAACATTATTCACTCTGAAATAAATAATTTTACGGAAGAATAGACATGTAGGTAAGACAATTTTGATCGATTTTTAAAAAATATTTTTTCTATAGTTAAATCTCTTCTTCTTACATCTGTTCCGCTTTTATCCATTATAATAATCTAATTCAGCATCATTATAAAACCAATTGAAGGAAGAACAGCCAAAAACGCCTCTGCAGTCCAACGGAGCAAAAACATACAGAGGAAGATTTATCACACACAAGATTATATAATGAGACATTCACACACACGCTGGCTCACTTCACTATAAATCAACGTTGATAAAAGACCGTAGCGAAGTTTTCAGGTTTAATTAGCAGTGTTATGCATTTTCTTCGTCCTTGTGAAAAAGATGGGCTGGTTTATTTTTATTATTATGTGAGTAAAGAAATATAATAAACACTTTGAGGGAAAGTGGTTTTTGTTTTCTTGGTAATATGTGTGACTGATTGCTTGACAATTACTTCGACTGTGACTTAAAAAAAGGGAGAGAAAAAATGCTTAATTATGATTAATCAACCATGGAAATCTTCTCATTCCTTCGTCATTTCTGAAAAATGAATTGGGCTGGTCATTTTCGTATATAAAAGTAGAGAAAGAAAAAAAAAAAATGATTTGAGGAACAGTCTTTTTGTTTTTACGTAATTATGTGATGATGCTCGAACAGTAACGTAGAGTGACTTAAACAAAGGAAGAACAAAGCTTAATTATATTAATCAAACCTGGAAATTTGTATCGGGGAGGGGGTCTTGGAAAGAGAGGAGAGAAGAGTATTTTTATTATATGTATAAAGAAATATATATAACATTGAGTAATTTTTGTTATCTTGGTAATATGTATATTGCTACAATATTGACTGTGACTATAAAAAATGTGATGAAAAAATGCTTATCTATTAACATGAAAATCTATATATTCAAACATTATGATATATTATTGATATAAAATATATTGGGACGTGTTAGTGTATATTCGTGTGTGGAACATGGGGTTGATGTAATAATTGTTGTGTTGTTAGTAATTATGTGTGTGCTGCGTGCGTCGTGAGTGCCCAGTTAATTTCAGGTTGTAGTTATTTAGTTGTGGTGTTGTGAGGAAGTGTAGTGTGTAGGGGTGGTTAATGGTGGTGGGTATAAAAGAAAGATAATTTATATATATATATATATATATATATATATATATATATATATTTTATATATATATATATATATATATACATATATACACTATATATATATATATATATATATATATATATATATATATATATATATATATATATATATATATATATATATATATATATATATATATATATATATTGTGATATGATGTTGATGTTATGTTTATCTATTGTGTGTGTGTGTGTGTGTGTGTGTGTGTGTGTGTGTTGTGTGTGTGTGTGTGTGTTTGTATGTGTGTGTATGTTAAGTAGTATATAATTGTTTATTGTTTTTTGTGTATATATTAGTGATGTGTGTGTGTGTGTGTGTGTGTGTCCTATATATTAATATATTAAAAATATATTAATATATATATATATATAATATATATATATATATAATATACACACACACACACACATATATATATATATATATATTATATATATATATATATATACTATACTTATATCTATATCTATATCTATATCTATCATATCTATCTATCTAATCTATTTTCTATCTAATTATTCATCTATCTATTATCTATATATATATAATATATATATATATTTTATATGTGTGTGTGTGTGTGTGTGTTGTGTGTGTGTGTGTGTGTGTGTGTGTGTGTGTTGTACATATACACATACGTACATACATACATACATACATATATATATATAATATATATATTATATATATATATATATATATATTATATTATTTGTGTGTGTGTATGTATGTGTGTGTGTGTGTGTGTGTGTGTTGTGTGTTGTGTATGTATATTTATGTTATATATATATTATATATATATATATATATATATATATATATATATATATATATATATTTATGTTATAATATATATATATATATATATATATATATATATATATATAATATATATATATATATATATATATAATCTATGCATTATACACACACCACACACACCACAACACACACACACACAACACACACACACCACACACACTATATATATATATATATATATATATATATATATATATATATATATATATATATATATATATATATTATCACTCTACTGTCCTCCTCCTCTCTTTCTCTCTCCCGCAGCCCCTCCCTCATCCGCCACATCTATCGACCTCTCAGTCCCATATTTTGCACAGAGGAAGGTAAGTCCGCCTGCAGCGCGGTCGCCCCAGCGCCCTCCACGCGCCCGGCATGCCTCCCCCCTCAGTTTCATAATCTGTGGGTGGGCGGCCTTTACGACGCTCATAACATAAGGGCAAATTTATCGACCGGGAGCAAAGGCAGACTGTGGAATGTAACTCCACATCACTTTATTATATGGTCGTGTATTCCTAGTCACGCAAGAAGAATTACGAACTATGTGTAAAAAAAATACGAGGAGCTAAACCGATCTATTTTCTATATTGTGAGTTCGAACTTTCGTTAGCGTGTATTCAAGGCTCTGTGTCTGCATAACTCCTTTATCTGTATAAAAACTGTGCATTTATACTTCATTTTTGGTTCGCATCGTGTCAAGAGTTAGACAGTATCTCCCCTAGCCGATCTTTTATGCAAATGAGTTTACAATTTAAATGACAATGATAAAATATTAATATTGAACTTTGGAAGAAACATAAAGTCATCGAAGTTCTAGAAGCCAGGAAGAGGTTACAATCGTGCCGTCATTTATCAACGGTGTTGAATAAAATGTAATATGATTTTTTTCCCTACTGAAAAGGAACATAAAATTTAACTACAAGGTTTGTTAGTTCATGCCCGACTGCGGAGGCGAGGTCGGTGAGGCACCGGAGCAGGTCGCAGTTTTCTTTGGAAGTGAATTAGACCGTTGCTCCTCGCTGTCTGCCTGTCTGTTAGTCACCTTGTTTATATGTCTGGTTGTTTGTTTGTCTAACTGTCTATCTGTCTGTCTTTCTGTCTGTCTCGTTTGTTTGTCTGTATGTCTGTCTGTCTGCCTTCTCTCTCTCTCTCTCTCTCTCTCTCTCTCTCTCTCTCTCTCTCTCTCTCTCTCTCTCTCTCTCTCTCTCTCTCTCTCTCTCTCTCTGTTTATAGTAGAAAATTACTTCCATTATCTTTATTGCTCATAGTTTCATGTTGGGAACCCCCACTCAACTTATGTTTATTTTGTGATATATTCATTATGGACACTGTCCATAGATTATTCATTGAAAACCCAAAGACAGTGGTTACCTTTAAGTCAGATGCTTTAAGGCATTTCCATGTTTTCCTTTGAAAGAAGTATTGTGAGTTGTGAATAAACTATATATTTTCCCAAATTCCCTCGTGTGTCAATTTGATAATTGATATACAAGAAATGAAACTCTTGGCCGAAAGATGTTGTTGCATATTTAATTACTTATTTTGCGTTCCTTTTTATGTTTCTCTTTCTCTCGGTATGTATATTCATATTTTGTCTCCCTCCCTACCCGCTTTCGCTCTCTCTCTCTCTCTCTCTCTCTCTCTCTCTGTGTGTCTATCTTCTCTCTCTCTCTCTCTCTCTCTCTCTCTCTCTCTCTCCCTCTCTCTCTCTCTTCTCTCTGTCTCTCTCTCTCTCTCTCTCTCTCTCTCTCTCTCTCTCTCTCTCTCTCTCTCTCT
>NC_051428.1:10669576-10672076 GCF_015228065.2 Penaeus monodon | reverse complement strand
AGAAAGGGGATATTGGTACCGTTAGTTGTATGGCATATCTGGACACCAGGGCTACCAACATGTATTACGTCGGACGTAAACATTTCACTGGCGCTCGTACTGTTGACCAAAATGTTTCACGTACAATGTGCACCGATATTTTTGCACATATATATTTTTTTTTCATTTATTCATTTATTTATATATATAATATAGTTAAATATTGTACTTTGTTTGCAGGAAGTTACAATATGTAATATTGCGCGGATACTGGCAGGGGAAACTCTTAATCATAGAAAGTAAATATAATAACTATAAAAGTAGCTTAAAATATAATGAAATATAATTAGCTATAAATTTCCCCATTTCCTCTTTCTTTGATCTCTATTTTTAAACCAGAATAACTTTTTACGCAGAAATTTAAATGAAAATGTGCTTATAGGTGTATGTTTAAGAGAGAGAGAGAGAGAGAGAGAGAGAGAGAGAGAGAGAGAGAGAGAGAGAGAGAGGAGAGAGAGAGAGAGAGAGAGAGAGAGGAGGAGAGAGAGAGAGAGAGAGAGAGATGAGAAGAAGAGAGAGAGAGAGAGGGATAGAGAGAGAGAGAGAGAGAGAGAGGAGAGAGAGAGAGAAGAGAGAGGAGGAGAGAGAGAGGAGAGAGAGAGGGGAGAGAGGAGAGAGAGAGAGAGAGAGAAGAGAGGAGAGAGAGGAGAGAGGAGAGAGGAGAGAGAGAGAGAGAGAGAGAAGAGAGTGGGATTTGAGAGGGAGAGAGAGAGAGAGAGAGAGAGAGAGAGATGTAGAGAGAGAGAGATGGAGAGAGAGAGAGAGAGAGAGAGAGAGAGAGAGAGAGAGAGAGAGAGAGAGAGAGAGAGAAAGAGCACATGTATAAAGCCCTCCGCATCATGCGCGTGGGTATAAATCCTGAGAGCGGAAGCGCACAGGACCCATAATGCGTATAAGCTGAATCAACTAAATGCGACATGGCATTCCCTGGATATTTTACAACGTTTTATTTTGATTAAAATCAACCACTGTTACCGAAAGAGGTCACGGAACACGCATTTGCTCTGTAAAATCTGATAGAACTTAAAGTGAACTGGAAATGTACCAGAGAGGCATAATTTGATCAGAAAATAATTTTCAGCAGAAACGCTTGTACGTAAAATCCAGATACAACTTCCCGATGCATTTCCGAATCACTTTTACGTGTTTTGCTATTATAGTTCATATCTGCGCCTGCTTGTATACTTAACTTTATATGGTAATTTTCCAGGAAAGCGAGCTGGAGGACCAAAGGATTTTAGTCAAAAGATAGACTAACAATGCATACAGTCATTTGTAGAAATGATAATGTAATTAGGATTGAATAATCAACTTACCTAACGCGTGTGTTTGTTGAAAAGACCGGTATTTTTTTTTTAATATGTTAATTCAGTGTCTAATATTTTTCTTTGTCCCTCTGGATATGCTAAATGAAAAAGACCTGCAGAATCAAGGTTACCTACCAGAAAATCCCAAACGCAAGTAGATCTTTCTATTACATAAAAATCTTTGAATTCCCGTCAAAAATATAAGGGAATCGCTATGGATGGAAAGGAAGACTATTGTTCATTTCACGGAGAATTTAATGTCAAGTTAATTTCTCCTTTGACTTTCTGCAATTGCGAAAATGGTTCTAAAGTTATAGTTTTTTTCTCTTTATCATATGCCGAGAGACAAACTGTTACGGTTATACTGCATAATACAAAGCTGACATACCTACTGCATAATAGACAGAAAGCTAGAGGGAGAGATGTATAAGCGTATTTATCAACGAACACGCTTCAGTTTCGTGTTTTTATATTCATAGTTAATAGGTTTATGATTAGTAACCGAGTTAATTTCGGTAACTAAAGTCCCTTGCTTTAACTTTTTTTCTCAAGGGTGAATCCAGACTCGCAGGTTGAGGAGAACGAAATAGTGCTTCTCTGGCGTCCCTTGCCTGGGGAGGAAGTTCGTTGAATTTTATCGCTTGAAACTTATGCTAATCAACGTTATCAGATCTTAAAGTTTTAATTATTTTTTTTTCTCCTACCTCCCTCTTGATCTCGCTTTGTCGTTTATCATTTGCCATTTCTCGTCTCTGCCTCTCTCTCTCTCTCTCTCTCTCTCCTCTCTCTCTCTCTCTCTCTCTCTCTCTCTCTCTCTCTCTCTCTCCACACACACACACACACACACACACACACACACACACATACACACACACACACACACACACACATACACATACACACACATATATATGTATAGTTATTTATTTATTTATCTGTCCATCTCTCTCTCTCTCTCTTATACTTTAGTGAAAAACAACTGCATCATATTTGGTTATAATTACTAGACATATTACAATCAAAACAATATTTTTTTTACAGACTAAAGTAATTAATTTTTAGTGACTCCTATATCAAACTCTAACCTCATCTTATTGCGTCACGTACTCATGTACTGTAACATAATATACAAATCATATAATAATCTATTAATG
>NC_051428.1:10659576-10662076 GCF_015228065.2 Penaeus monodon | reverse complement strand
CATGTACATTACCTGTAGTTGGGTAACACGCTACCAAACTAACATCCTTTAAAAAACTATATGTTGGTTGTTGTTGGTTGTTGTTGTGTTGTTATTATTATTATCATTATCATTATCATTATCTTATTATTATTATTATTATTATTATTATTATTATCATCCTTACTATCATTTGTTATTATTTTTATCGTTGTCAATATTGTTGTTGTTAATACTATTATTGTTTTTATTATTATTGTTATTATTACCATTACTTTCATTATTATTATTATTATTATTATTATTATTATTATTATTATTATTATTATTATCATATCATCATCATCATTATTTTTATTATCATTATCATTATTATTAATGTTATGATGATGATGATGATGATGATGATGATGATGATGATGATGATGATTATTGTTTCATTATTTTTATTATTGTTATTATCATTACTACTAGTAGTAGTATCATCGTTGTAATATGTTTTATTATCATTAGTAGTAGTATCATCATCATTGTCATTATTATTTTCAGTATTATTAAGATTATTATTATTATTTTTTATTATCATTATTATTATTATTATTATCATTTTTATTATTATATTTTTTATTATTATTATTATTATTATTATTATTATTATCATTATCATTATTATTATTATCTTCACGTTATTATCTACTGTTATAATTCTTAATGCTATTCTTAATATCATCCTTATGATCATCATCAAATACTGTGGGTCTTGTTACCTGAAAATAATCGCTAATTAAGGGAGATCAAAGATGATGTTTGTAATTGCCTAAAATGAAGGATCAGATTGTCCTACAGAGATGCAGTATATCATTACGTAGAATATCAACACTTACAACAAAAGAGTTTTATGAGAAGAAACAAAGAGAATGTGTGTGTGTGTGTGTGTGTGTGTGTGTGTGTGTGTGTGTGTGTGTGTGTGTGTGTGTGTGTGTGTGTGTTTGGTGTGTGAGAGAGAGAGAAAGAGAGAGAGAGAGAGAGTAAGAAAGGTAAGTTCTCTCTCTCTCTCTCTCTCTCTCTCTCTCTCTCTCTCTCTCTCTCTCTCTCTTATGAGTCACCAGAAGTCCCTAATATAGAAATTTATTTAACAGTAAACAAGGTAGGCCTACATTAATACAGCATTTCTGTATATCTCTTATGCTTCCTTTATCAACGGAAGATAAATCTTGCTATTTTAAATGAGCTGAAAGAATAAAACCAATCTGAAACAGCGTTTTAATGTTGTTTTTTTCGGGGGGGGGGGGCGCTACAGTGTGGGTAGTGTTGGGTTAGGCTTTTAGTGAAATAACATTTCAATATTGGTATTTCAATAAACTATTGTTTTTTTGTTTTTTTTTTGTAATGTAGGGATTGGGAAAGGAGGGGGGGGGGGTAAAGCAATCATCACTCTGGTCTGTTTCCCAACTCCATTGTAGTAAATCTCGGTTAGTGCTGAATAAAAGGATAAACGCAACAGTACTGTGCTGTGTGCTTTTCGCGAACCGCATAGATTTATGGTATCCACAAATATTTATTTTATATTGTACTTACTCACACATTCAAGAAAAAGAAAACAGAAAACGATTTTTAAAAAATCCTTTTTAATCCACAGCTAAAAACTTAGGCTATAAAATATTCATTCATTTCCTTGAGGATTCTAAGACAGCAGGTTTATCTCCAGACTAATAAGATACACTAAGATCCGATAAGAAAGCAAGATTTCTCTAAATATTACCTAGATTTTACCTAGAAATTACACCTCATACCTGATAACTCCTAGCAAGTAGAATATATAGGTGAAGCTATTGTATTTTAGCAGTCAATTAAGAATATATATATTTTCCTTATGTCCTTTTTTTATGAAATGATAATAAAACAGAAGTGACAAAAATATTGCGGGAAAAATTTTGGACAATTTAGGACACCATTCTGCGTTAAACTGGGACGGGGATTGGCTGAATGCTGGCTCCCACTTTATGTGTCAGAGAATTGGGGCACCTACGGATCTCACTCCGAAACTGCAATATGGCTCCTCATAGCAAATAAAATGAAAAGGTTATAGTTACAAAGACAATGGTTTCGCATATACGCAACCGATAGTATAATGAACGGGGGACGTAATAAGCCCCCTCCCCCCCCAGTAAAAAAAATCTGCAAATATAAGGAATTATATTTATCACGCGTGTGTGTGAGTGAGAGAGAGAGAGAGAGAGAGAAAGAGAGAGAGAGAGAAAGAGAGAGAGAGATTCAGACAGACAGATAGGATGATAGAAAGAGAAGACCAACAGACAGGAATGAGAGAGATAAGAGAGAGAAGAAGAGAAAGATAGAATAATATAGAGAGATAATAGAGATAGAAGAGTATTAGCAGACAAAATATAAAAAAACAACAGAGATAGATAGATAAGTATATATATAATATATATATATATATATATTATATATATAACAACAAGCAAATATACATATAATACATATATACATATACATGTAT
>NC_051428.1:10632076-10634576 GCF_015228065.2 Penaeus monodon | reverse complement strand
GCAAGAAAGGTCATTGTGCTACTGCTGTAAAGTGTCCTGCCAGAAATGCCTGATGTAAGGTATGCACCCTGGAGGGAAACTAGGACGAATGCTAGCCAAAGAAAACGAAGGCTAAGAAGCCGAAAGAGGACTCTAACCAGAACTTGATGGTAGTAATTTCAATATCTCCTTCAGCATCATACGCAAGGAGTGTCATCTCTTCAGCATGACCTAAACCTAAGCCTTCACCTAAAGTCTGCATGTAAATTCGGCATGATGATTTATCGGGTCGTCACCATCGGCAGAGACAATATACTGCAATGCCAATGGGTTGAAGATGCCACTGCCACCTGGGTCTTTTTTTAGGAATCTTGGATTGATGTCAGACTTCGGTTACAACCTCACTGCACTCATGGGCTGAGTGCATGGATTTGGGGACTGTTTCCCTAGGCAGATGTTGGATGTGCACATAGCCAATAGAGTCCAAGGGCTGGGTAGTACATCGTTGTCGAATCTTCCTCAGTTGCTGCCTCTACTGCTTGGCAAGTTGAAGTCACCTGAAGAAACAAGATAGTACTTCCTGCATCGATATGCAGATGTCTTAGTAAATAAGGACGACCTGCAGTCATGGCCACTCAAGGGGATGGCAGGCCCACCCACGAGAATTCATCTGCGGGAGAATGCCAAGCCCTTCGCGATACGCACCCCAAGAATGATTCCTTTGGCTTTTCAGGAACTATTAAGAAAGGAGCTTGAGTCGTTAGTGACCCAAGGCATCTTGAAGCCAGTGGAGGATGAACCATCAGATTGGTATCACCGAATGATTGTGGTCCCAAAGGCAAATGGTGGTGTTCGCATTACCATTGACCTGGCAAATATCAATAGCAAGCTCTCTCACCCTGCCCATCCTTCTTTGACACCATTTACAGCCATCAGAAGTATCAATACACGGTCAAGGTCACAAGCTTTAGATGCTCTGTGTGGTTGTTGGCAACCACCATGAGGACAACCAACACCTGACTACATTATGGGATAATGCTTAATTGCAGGAAGTTTATTGAGTAACATCCCATCTCAACGTGTGGCGAATCTCACAATATGGAAATATGTATATCAGACACGGAAATGTGTAAGCAGAGAAATTGAAGAAAATCACAAACCAAAAAGTTGAATGCCTCAATCTTCTCTCCAAAACGAGTTATGAACCGACCAATCCATCGACATTACAAATCAAGAGGTAAACACGTTGGTTCACCTCTGTCTTCTGAGTCCAAAAGCTGGAGTTTTGAACCTTTAAACTTCCTTCCATCCTTATATCAAGCTAGGTTCACAACAAAACGTTGGTCAGCCATTGCTGAGTTGGAAACTGGCTAGAGTTTTGGCTGTACATAAAAAGAAAAGCCATACACACCCAGAAAACTACAGGCCAATTCAGTACTCTCGAGTATGGGCAAAATCTACAATAAGGGTTTCTTTGACAGCAACCACCTACATAGCACAAGACACAGAAGACGACAAACAGACACGAACAACAGACACACAAAAAAACGAACACAGAGAGAGAGAGAGAGAGAGAGAGAGAGAGAGAGAGAGAGATAGGGATTTGATTTGATAAATTCATTACGTCCAATGGACGACAGACAGTTTAAGTGAGAAGTACAAAAGGTGCATAACCGCAGGGCACATTGTGAACTATATATGCACACATATTTATATGAATACGCACACTCACATTCGCACTCGCACTCATGACTAATATCCACCAAAATGTGGATAAAAAAAAGTGTCTAATTTATCAGTAAGTATTTACAAACATAAATGAGATCTTGTCCCTGGGGTAGGACGTCCTTCACTACGAGACACTCCGGACAATGAGGGTGTAGAATGTTGGCATTGGGAAGATCGCACAATTAGAAAGACGAATAATGGGGCACGTCCTCTGCCTGAGACACCTGCCACACTGGCCGGTATCCCAACCGAAGCCTCGCACTGACCACATTGTCTGCGTATAATGAAGCCCATGGCGACGGTATTTGTGTGCATAGTTCACAAAATTTATGTATCGTTGGATAGACTGCTATCACGTTCAGCATTCCTACGATTCACTATCAAGGCATGATATTCAGAGTATATAATGGGAGAGAGAAGAAGGGGAGAGAGAGATAGGGAAAGAGCGAGAGAGAGAGAGAGAGAGAGAGAGGGAGAGAGAGGAGAGAGAGAGAGAGGAGAGACGAGGAGAGAGAGAAGGGGAGAAGCAAAGAAAGGAAGAGAGAAGCACAGAGAAGAGAAGAGAACAAAGAGAAGAAGACGAGAGAGAACAGAGAACAACGAGAAGAGAGGAGGGGAGGGAGGGAGAGGGGGAGAGAGAGAGAGAGAAGAGAGAGAGATGAGAGAGAGAGAGAGGAGAGGAGAGGAAGAGAGAGAGAGAGAGAAGAGGGGGGGGAGAGACAGAATGAAAGAACGAGAGAGAAGAATAAAGAGAGAGAGAGAGAGAGAGAGAGAGAGAGAGAGAGAGAGAGAG
>NC_051428.1:10597076-10599576 GCF_015228065.2 Penaeus monodon | reverse complement strand
CACACACACACACACACACACACACACACACACACACACACACACACACACACACACAGTTTTGTTTCCCCTAAGCAGCGCCTCCTTTCGCTTCAAAATTAACGTTTCCTTTTTCCTAATAATGGGACAAGTTTAGCTTTCTGTGCTCTGATATGGTGCTTTGTTTTTTCAACATACTGTACAATACCAACCCATTATAGGGATGAAAAAGGTAGTGGCTATTATCCAGGCTATTGCAGACATATGAGCAGTACAATGAAGTATGATGGAACTCGTTAAGGCAATATTGCAGTAAAGCTTTCATCAAACACACCGACTTTTTTTTTATTCTATATGTACGTTTCTGAATATTGTACATGCATGCATCCTTATTTACATAAGCATTACAAATACTTACAAATATGTATGTATGCATTTACGTATGTATATTTACCACACACACACACACACACACACACACACACACACACACACACACACACACACACACACACACACACACACACACACACACACACACACACATATATATATGTTTTTATATATGTATATATATGGAATAATGTTTATGGATATATATGGAATAATAAAAAAATATATATACTACTACTACTACTAATAATGCTACTAATACTAATACTACTAATAATAGTAATGATAATAATGACAATAAAAAGCACAATGATAAGAATAATAATGGTAACAATGATAATAATTAAGATAACAATGATGGCAATGATGATGATAACAGCAGTACTACTATTGCTAAAGCTATTACTACTATTAATAATAACAACAAGAACAGGAACAACAACAACACTGATAAAATAATAGCAATAATTGTAAGAGAAGTTGAGAGGGGCGGGGGGGGGGGAGGCAGGAGGGCGGAAATAATATATTGTTGCGATCTTTGTTCACATCACACGATTGTGTTTTTACAAGCATATTTATTCCAGAAGTCCACATCTCTATATGACGTTAGCCTTTGAACAATGGCGTTCCATTCTATTCCACATTATTTCCAGATTTAGCCATGTAGACCAGCCGCTTCCAGCCCACCCGCCCACCCGCCCAGACCCACTCATCATCAACCCACCACCGCCCATCAACCCACCCATCCTCTTTTCTCGTTAATGTCCATCAAGCCGTGTCAAAAAGCCAATGCGCAATTCGACCCTCAATTGTTTTTCGCTTTTTCACCTCATACGGATAATAAATATTTGTCTATTGGACAGTTTATCGTTTCATATTGGCAGTTGTTTGAGGGGAAAAGTTGCAATTAGTTGGTGCTGACAGCCAGACTGATAGCGGCTTTCGCGATTCGCTCGACCAAAATAAAGGGCTTTAGCAGGAAATATACTGGGTGAAGGCTCGCCTCAGATTTCTGTTCTGTTCGGAGGCAATTATTACCTCTGTTGTCTTAGAGGTAGTTTGATTTTGTTCCTTTTCTCTCCTCTCCATATTATCATTATTATTCCTGTTATTGTGGTTATCATCACTGATATCATTATTGCTGTCATTATTATTATTATTGCTATTATTATTATTATTATTATTATTATTATTATTATTATTATTATTATTATTATTATTATTATTATTATTATTATTATTACTATTATTTTGTTATTTCTGTTATTATTTTATAATGATAATATAATAATAATAATTACTATCATTATTATTATTATTATTATTATTATTGTTATTGTATTTATTATAATAATTACTTTTTTTATTATTGTTATCATCACAACAATCATCTTCATCATATCATCATTATCATTATCACCCTCATCATCATCATCATCATCAATTTTATTTGTAACATTTTCATAATTATTGACGTTCTCAATAATGTGACCTTTGCTGCACATATAATCATACTATCCAGGCAAATAGTTACCAAGAATCAGCATTAGATTGATTGTTAAAAACATTGACACCTTTTTCTCACTATCTTCATCATCGCCGCCGTCATGGAACAGTGAGGCAGAGAGAGAGTATAGAATGTATATATATATATTCCTTATCAGTATCAGAATATCCTTATCAGAATGTATATATATATATATTCCTTATCAGTAGAGGGTCGAATATATATATAGTATATATATATATTCCTTATCAGTATCTTTTAATTTTAATGTTATTGTAATCAGCCTAACCCTGATGGACGTCGAGCGGTCAAGAGTGCGTCAGGGCATTCCTAGGCCTTTTTATTCACGCCTTCATGACTTTAACGCCAATTAACTTAGGTCTCAGGGGGGTGTCGTACAGGTAGATAATTAAGTATCGCTCTGAATAGCGGCTGGAGATCGGAAACAGTCACTACAGTTTAAAAAAATTGGAAAATGTCTCGGAGCTTTAGCGTTTGTTATGTCTTATCAGTGTCATTAACAGACATGCCCGAGATCAACGAAGATTACGTAATGTCAGAGGGCGCAGGGGAGAAAACGTACATCGTGAGAATATCATAGCAGTTCATAGAACATCATAA
>NC_051428.1:10574576-10577076 GCF_015228065.2 Penaeus monodon | reverse complement strand
CAAATCTATATATTTTAAGAAAAAGGATGATTTACTTTCAAAGAGTGACTTCTGACTGAGGACTATGTTTTGTGTATCTTCATTTCTGTAAGAGAAATCTTTATTTCTTCCACGCATAAACAGATAGCAGGATGTTTTTTCCCACATTGAGAGCGCTACAATTATCACAGATGAACTTTATCCAATGGAAGAGCAAAGAGACAGGGATTACACACACACACACACACATACATACACACACAGACACACACAGACACACACACATTTATATATATATATATATATATATATATATATATATATATATATATATATATATATATATATATATATATATATATAGCGATATTGTAGATGTGTAAATGAGTGTTAACTTTCTGGTACTGTGATTATTGTGAACAATTCTAAACAAATTTCTTTAAAGCTTGTGACTAAATATGATAATTTCATATAGATTATGTCCTTAGGTACAAATAAGGGGGATGGTTCTGGTGATACTGATTTATTAAAAGTTTTTTTTAATGTTGTTATAAATGAAATTTAAGAGAAAACCATTCATCTTATGGATGCTGACATTGTATTCAACCTCTTGGTGGCAAGTTAAATAATATATCAAGATTGATATTTTGAATGTCCTTTATATTCAGATTGCTTTTCCATATACAGATGAAATAAAAGAATCATCTCGGGAAATATTGATATCTAAAAAGGGAAGGCAACCATTAGCTTCAGTTAAAAATATATGGGATATCTTAACATGATCAATTGACTTGAGTAGCAATAAGATATAATTTACATACGTCATGACAACGATTAGAAGAGGTAGGGCATTAATGTAATCAGAATTTTTCAAAATGAC
Source organism: Penaeus monodon (assembly GCF_015228065.2). NCBI lineage: Eukaryota > Metazoa > Arthropoda > Malacostraca > Decapoda > Penaeidae > Penaeus > Penaeus monodon. The sequence continues at coordinate 10,576,217 of NC_051428.1, read as the reverse complement.
ACATAAAAACATTGGCAAGAGTAAGGCTTTTAAAGGACTACCCATTGCTACACACTAAATTTGTTTATATAGGGACAATTGCTTTTTGAATCTTGGGGAATCCATACAGGACACCTGGTCCAGAGTCAGAAATAAGCAGGAAAGAGTAAATGGAATTGCCCTTAGTTCCTTATTTCTGAAGTTTTCTGAGCAAACAATTTATTGTCTTAAATTTTTTATAAGTAAAGATTCACAACTGACATGATCTTATCTAAATTTTGTGTTACCATCCAAAATATCTTCAGTCTTATTAAAATGGGCACATTTTAAAACTGAAACAACACCTCTCAATAACTTTCCAAAGTAAAAAAAAAAAGATCAAAATTTAACTCAGAAAGTGGAAAACCTTTGTCTAGCGAAGCTTTTACATTTTGAGAGTAAGAGTTTCTCAATATTTATTCCAAGCCCAGTGGAAAAAAATCTTTTCATAAACTTGGACAGTTTTCCGTGCAACATCTCAGATGATTGAAATCAGGGTACGAGGTTTTTTGTTTTAATTCATTTTCGAAATGTGTGATTTTACTTCCATGTTTTTTTTTTTGCTTCTCTGGTTTGTACCTTGATTTCAGTTTCTAAGAGTTTGGTTTGGAAGGATTTATTTACTCTTTTTATAATATTTATTTTCCAAAGTTTAAATCTTAAACATTTTGCGACGAGGTTGGGTTTTTGAAAACTAGAGAAGCAAAAAGTCATAAAAGTAAAGTTACACACTTAGAAAATGAATTAAACAAGACGTATACAAATATCTATCTATCTTTGTGCGTGTGTGTGTATGTGTGTGTGTGTGTCTTTGTGTGTGTGTGTGTGCGTGTGTGTGTGTATGTGTGTGAGTGTGTGTGTGTATATATGTGTATGTGTGTGTGTGTGTGTGTGTGTGTGTGTGTGTGTGTGTGTGTGTGTGTGTGTGTGTGTGTGTGTGTGTGTGTGTGAGAGAGAGTGTGAGAGATGCAAAGAGTGAAGCTCTCCTGAACAATATATCAGGTCAGCCTTTCAGTACTTCCGTAGGTGTGCGCCAGGGATGCTTTCTCTCTCCAGCTCTTTTCAACATCTTCCTGGAAAATATTATGCCATCCATTTCGGTGAATGACTGTCTTCTATGCAACCTTAGATTTGCTGATGGCATTGATGTAGGAGGCAGCGAAGAACTGCAAGACCAGACAACAAGGCTGGCTGAAGCAACGAAATCTTTTTGAATGGAAATTATTGCAGAGAAAGGCAGGATTCTAGTCAACAGTACATTGCCCACACCAACTAATATCATCCTCAATGGTGAGAAAGTAAAAGTAATATCTAGGGTCTGTCATAACGCAAGAAAGGACTTTGTTAAAGAGATCAAAACAAGAATTAACCTCGCATCTTTCACCTCGGTCAGACTGAATACCATTTGGGATTTTAAGGCGACAACTGTTTCCATCACATTGAGACTTTACAAGTCACTGGTAGATTCAATACTTTTGTATGGGTGCGAGACCCTTATTGTTGAAATAGACGGATTCATGCTTTCGAAAGGAAGAACTATCGAAAGCGAGCATCCACTGGGGAACAAGAATCATTCCTGGCAACTGAAAACGCCGTAATCATTTATGGTTTTGCCATGTGAAC
>NC_051428.1:10552076-10554576 GCF_015228065.2 Penaeus monodon | reverse complement strand
CACTACTTGGATAGTGCTGATGTCGCTTGGAAAAAATAAAGATGTATTTATATTCACAGTTGCACAATTTTCGCTAAAACTGTGTATTATCAATGTCATAATAAGCCCTGAAGGGGAGTGATGATTGTCACAATGTTTTCTTCTTCTTTTCATGGTTGTGAGAGTTGTTTAACAATCTTTGGGTACGCATCTGCATATTTCCTTAGTTTCACGTCATGCCCCAGGGTCTCTTTCGGGGTTTAAGTCCTGATCTTTTTGGGAAGGGAAACACTTACGGTCTGTCTTCGGTCCTGCTCTCTGTTGCAATTATAGCTGTGCTCTCGCTTGGATTTACCTCGCTTCGTTCCAGGATTACTGAGCTCGTGTCTCCCCAGAGTCGAGGTTATTGTTATTTGTAAGTACATCGTGTGTTGGTTTCCATGTGTATTACCCCGGCTGTGATAAATTGGTGACTAAAAATGCCTGTATAACTCCAATTAAGTGCAACTTGCTCCTCAATAACCTTCATATCATCCTAAGTCTCTCATTAAGCCCCACACAGAAAATTCAAGATAAAATGGTTAACATTCACCACTTCTAAATTTCAGGTTTTGACCAAGATTGAATTATTTAACACGCAACTTCTCGGACTTGGATCTCCTAAGCAGCACACTGCTGGCCACTCTGATATCTCACAAGCCCCTGAAAGGCTAGTAAGGAAGGCTAGATATATCAGAGTATTAAATATATTAAACTGATATTCTAGAACAGACCATAACTTTTGCTATACCTGAGTTCCCGACCGAAGGGAAGATGAATTCTATGATATGGTATTTTTCTTCCACACATGTCCATGCAGACGATTAGCTTACGCTAACTCCCCTTTCACATTTACACTCTTACACATCCAACATTCAGAACACACATTCTGTATTTTCCTTCCAACCTTGTCTTATACCACATTCACCCTACCAAAGACAACACACATGGTCCCCGAACCTACTAATCGGGTGGTGGCAGCGTCTCGTAGGCCTGGAGCCTTACAACTGTTCACTGCAGACGAATCTTGTACTAAATAAATACCTGTATTCTCGAGCCCGAACTAAACCAGACACATTAAAGTGCACTGGGTCTACGCTCCGCTTCAATATCAATAATAATAATAATAATAATAATAATAATCATTATTATTATTATTATTATTATTATTATTTTTTTATTAATTATAATTACAATAATAATTATAATAGTAATAATGATGATAATAATAATGATAATAATACACAATAAAAAATATATAAATAATCTCTTTTCAGAACCTTTTGGAAAAGGTTAATATTGCACTTACTCTTTTCATATTTCTTTTTTTTTTGCCATCTCGTAAAGTTGGAGCAGATTAATCTCACTGATCTGCTTAATTTTTGGCACAGGGACAAAGAATATTGCTTAGACAGGCTCCCAGGATGTATACGAGAGACATGGTCCCAGGCGGAATATGAAAGAAGCGCAGCCAAGTTTTCGACATGCCCACTATTTCAGCATATCAAACGCTTTTATCCTCCTCCCTCTCTCTCTCTTTCTCACCCTCTCTCTCTTTCTCTCTTTCTCTTTCTCTCTTTCTCACTCTCTCTCTCTCTCTCTCTTTCTCCCCCTCCTCACTCTCTCCCTTTCTCACCCTCCTCTTCTCTCTCTCTCTCTTTCTCACCCTCCTCTCTCTCTCTTTCTCACCCTCCTCTCTCTCTCTCTTTCTCACCCCCCTCTCTCTCTCTCTTTCTCTCACCCCCTCTCTCTCTCTCTTTCTCACCCCTCTCTCTCTCTCTCTCTCTCTTTCTCACCCCCCCCCCTCTCTCTCTCCCTCTCTTTCTCACCATCCCCCTCTCTCTCTCCCCCCAAAAAGTTCGCCCTCTTTGCAAAAATAGGTAGGGCTAAGAGTGATATAGTTACAATTAGGTTAAGAAATGTAGGTAAATGCGTTCCTATGAAGGCAAAGTAAGTATGAGTAAGTATATCAGCCAAAGTAAATAAGATGTAGATACTGCTGGTAAACCTTCAAATATTAAGTAAAGTACAGTAAATTAACATATATGGTAAGTAAACCATATATATATGAAAAGAAATAGGCAGTAAGCAGGTCCAACACGTAAACAATAGGAATGCAATAATTGATCAATGTTAACTTTCCAGGTAAACGCATCCTATCTAACAGCTGTCACTGCGCCTCTTCGGTAATTTATTCAGACACAAGACGTCTCATGTCACCCTTAGGTGTATCCCATCAGGCTTTGGAATAAATGAATAATCAAGATATATGTAGAAAGATAAAAAAGATTGTTTTTTAGCATTGATTTTTTTCCCCGTAATAATGCTGTGCTTTCGTGGATCCTTTACTTTATCATTTACTGTTATCATTGTTATTGTTATTATTATTATTATTATTATTATTATTATTATTATTATTACTTATTATTGTTATTGTCATTGTTATTATTATTATCATCATCATTATTACAATTATTATCAT
>NC_051428.1:10514576-10517076 GCF_015228065.2 Penaeus monodon | reverse complement strand
AGTGTTCGAATCCTGCCAGTCAGTGGTACGGAGATCACAAGGAAGGGCATCCACTCGGGAGCGACGAACGCAAACCTGCTAGACCAAAAGTCTTTCAAAAGGGAAAACAGCGTCCTAACCCTTGCCAGGGAGTTTATGGGGTAGAAAGGATCCATCATATTGCTAAAGACAACATCATTGTTTGTATATTTTATTATCATTAATTATCGTCATCATTATTGTCCATTTCGTTATTACGATGATGATACGATTATGGTTATTATTATTTGGTATTGTGATTCATTATTTTTTATGTTACTCATTATGATCATTTATGTGATTGTTAGTGTTATTATGTTAGTATTATTATTAGCATGATTATTATATTATTATGATTATTATTATGATGAGGATTAATTAGTATTATAGATTATCTATATTCTAACTGATAGTAGGATCATCATCATCTCATCATTATAAGTGACTTGTTATTATTAGGTAATAGTATTTTATTATTTATCAATATATTTTCTTATTACTGTTCTTAGTTTGTGTATTTTATTAGTCTATTCTTCTCTTATTATTCTTATTATTATTATTATTATGTAAATTGCTGTTCAAACACTGGTATATTGTAAACCAGACGGAAAGCGGGGCAGCTGATTATTTACCAATTAATCAAAGGTCTTTCATTCTGTTCCACTAGTACTCTAACACTATACCTCCAATATCCTGCTGTCCCTAAAATGTGTTTCTTTTGGTGCCAAATGGATCTTTCCTTAGTCTATTTCCGATTTGTTCATAAAATTTCTTAAATATGTTGTGTACACTTCTAAGGGCTCCTAACACTAACAGGTACACAGAACTTTTCGAAGATCCAAAGCTCTTTTGATTCAAGTTTGATCGTCCCTTTCTTTCATCTGCTTCTCTTTGTCTCAGGGGCTGACAACATCAAGATTATTGAAGACTTGCTCAACCGTATCAATAATGACAATATCAGGCCTCTTGTATCGATGGTGTGAACACTTGAATCCTCATGTACCAAACGAAGCTTATGAGTGGGATTTTCGAGATGCTCTGGGCTGTGTTTGTGACCCATTGATCAGACCTTTCAAACATAAACTTATCTCACAAAGTTTACACATGAATCTTTTTGCGGACATTATCGTGCCTCCGCTTATAATGCGTCGAGCCAGATTCTGGCACTCACTAAACTATATGACTCCACAGTTTCTCATCGTTGTTTACATAATCTACATGCCGCGGAATCAGCTGACTGTCAGTTGTTAACTTTATATAGTTTTTGTTATGGATAGCTTGCTCTTGAGCAGCGCTTCTGTAGTTTATTGTTCAGATCAGACTTCTAATCCAACTCCAGGTTTGGTCTCTTTATCCGTTGTTACAGGCATATCACTAAAAACTGACTGTATATTTGTTTCCCCATCAGGCCTCCATTCTCTTTTCGCTCATCGTTTTTAAAGTCATCTTACTAAACTTTTTATCAAATTCCAAGAGAACCAACCATCTTTGACACCTTGCTAGCAATCTCTCATTAGAGTGTTTGAGGTACCATCCCAGGTTGTTCTCTTCCACTTTTGATAAACACCTTCGCAGCTCATTTCAATCCTTTCCACCATCCTTATACTAAGATATATTGTCTCCATCTTACATCACTTTTTGGATGCAAACCCTTATGCATGTAAGTAATTTTTCTGCGTCGCTTCTATCTAATTCCTTTATTTCTTCTACATTCCATTCAAAATACACAGCCCCATACCTCAAAACTGCAACTGCCCAAGTTGGTTTATTGATTTTCTATCTATGCTTTTTCCCATTTAGTTTAGACTTCCGTATTAAACCATTACTCTAAGTTTTTGTTACTCTTTTACACATTGAAGTTTCATTTCCTTTCTTTAATCTTATCACTTTACAGTATTCCCAATTATTAATCATGATTATTATTATATTAGTATTATTTATTATTATTATTATTATTATTATTCTTATTAGGATTATTATTATATTATTATTACTATTATATCAGTATCTATATTATATTATTATTATGTTATTATAATAATTAATAATAATTATCTATTATTTATTATATTATTATTATCCATTATTTATTTTATCATTATTATACTATTATTATTATTGTGTGTTTTTGTATTGTTGTTACTAATTATTAATTTTAATAATAATTCTTATTATTATCATGGTCATCATTTTTGTTATCATCTAATCAATATCATGATCATTCGTAATATATCATTATCATTACTTGTATTATAATCGGATAATAAATCATAATTATCTTCAACCGTCATCAGTCTCATCTGTGTGTGTCGTATTGGGTTGTGTGTGTGTGTGTGTGTGTGTGTGTGTGTGTGTGTGTGTGTGTGTGTGTTATGTGGTGTGTTAGATCGTAATCAATGAGGCTCATTTCCCGCCATGATTGTTTCCAAATGATTCATGCTACTTAATTGTACCAAATAAAGTTAAGGCAGGGAATGTTATA
>NC_051428.1:10497076-10504576 GCF_015228065.2 Penaeus monodon | reverse complement strand
GGGAAAACTTTGCTCCTACTTAAGTAGTGTAGAAGCTAATGTCTATGGAGCTAGTGAGATCCCTTTTTGAGTATATTGTTAAATTTTATATATAATATATATATAATATAATATATATATATATATATATAAAATATATATTATTATATGGTGTGTGTGTGTGGGTGTTATATAAATATAATATATAAAATAATATATATATATATATATATATATGTTAAAATAATATATATATATATATATATATATATATATATATAATATATATAATATAATATATATATTATATATATATATAAAATTGTTTATTTATTATATAAAATATATATATTTTTATATTATATATATAAAATATATATAAGATATATATATATATATAATTTTTATATATATAATTGTGTGTGGGTTTTTGGGTGGTTTTTTTTTTTTTTTTAAAAATAAATTTTTATATTATTTTAAATTTTTTAAAATAATATAGGGGGGGGGATTAAAATTTTAAAATTTTAATTTTATATATATTTTTATATATATATATATAATTTTATAAAAATATGTTGTGTGTGTGTGTGTTGTGTGTTGGTGTATATATATATATATATATTATATATCTAGTATATATTATATAATATATATATATTTTAATATATATATGTATATATATATATAATGTGTGTAATATATATTATATTATATATATATATATTTTATATATTATTACATATATATATATTATATTAGTTATATATAAAATTTTTATATAATGTGTGTATTATATATATAATATATAATATAGTATATATATATATATATATATTATATAATATATATATATATATATATATATATATACACATATATTTAAATATATATACTAATATAGTCAGTCGACAGCAGCACACCTGCAAGGACACTCCTCTCATCTCTCCATGTGGTGAATCAGCCGTTACGCGGCTGTTTCAGAGCAAAGGGAGGAACGTACAGGTAAAGGCATTGGACATGGCGCAGCGGGTTTTGCCAAGCCAGATAATGCCAAAAAGAGCGCTATGACCTCTCGGTCTCGAGGTTTTTGCATGGGTGGCTTAAAGAGATGTACTGGACCCGCCCTACAGCAAATTCGTCCTCGGCTCCTACGCGTTATCGTGGCGGTTTCGCGTCCACCCTTGGTTGCTGCCGCGATGCTAATTGCTTGCATTTACCCTCTAGCCTATTTTCTCCTTTACGGATTTTTCAGCATTAGGATAAACTCTGCTGCACTTCTGGTGAACTGGACCCATCTTAGGGGGCATGCTCGGAGTGGGCAGAACTTTACCTTTCGCAGGGGAGGGTGGTGTCTGGGGGGCCTTAGTGTGCCTGCCTTACGATGTGCATAGATTTTGCCATTCTTTTTGCTAGGGACGGGTTTATGGTAGACCATCTGATGACTGCCACTCTAGTTTTTCGCATAGGAATGAATAGGCAGTAGGAGCCCCTCACTTTGTCGGGGCCCCCCAGCCTGGTTCTGTCTAAATAGCTGCTGCTAGACAAACTTCCCGCCCGTCCCACCATAGGAACCCCCCTGGAAATGTTAGCTTCTCTCCCTCACTGTGATGAAACATTTTTGGATGGTTTTTTCAGTGGAGGAGAGGAACTTCCTGAAAAGTTGCAACAACTCCCTCCCTCACTGAGGTGAAACACCCCTTGGATGGTGTTTCAGAGAAAAATGGATTCACTTTGAAAGGTACAGGTCCTCTCCTCCTGACTGGGTGAAAACAACCTTTGGGTGGATGTTTCCGAGTGACGAAAGGAAAACCCCCTGGAAAAAAATGCAAGAGCTCCCTTCCCCCTCTGAGGGGAAACAGGGTTTGGGTGACTGTTTTCAAGGAAAAAAAGGGATTAATGTCGAAAAGGTACAGGACCTCTCCTCCCTCACTGAGGTGAAACAACCTTAGGGAGATTATTTCAGAGGGATAAGAGGAACCGCCTGGAAGAAGTGCAAGAGCTTCCATTCCCCACTGAGGTGAAGCAACCTTTGGGTATCTTCTTCATTTGGCTACTTCAGAGGGATGAGCAAAAGGGTTTCAAACAATGATGTCCTGTAGGTGGAAGGGCATCCCCTCTGGTCTCTCCCTAGGGGTTTACACCCACCGACGTGTTTGCTGTGTGTGGCAGCCTTGTGCACTGTGGAGACGGGAAGTCCTGGAGGTTGAGCGATGCCGTGAATGAGTACGCCCTGCGGGTAGCAAAACGCCTTTGGTCCTCTATTCCAGCAAGACAGGTGGCCTGATTGTGGCCGTCCCGGTCAATCAGCTGGTCTCCTTCAGGAGCTAGGGTCAAGCAAACATGCCGCCATTGACACTCACACTGGTCCATGAGTGCCGCTACAATGGCTTTTTGACCCTCAGACAGGGCTCAAATGTTGATGACCCATGCAAGGCCCAGACCACGGCAGCCACCTTGAAGCCATATGTCCTCCTGGTGGCAAAAGAAAACCCTGTGCACAGGATGACTCTGTCACGCCTGCCACCAAGATGGACAAGACAGAAAAACCATCACAAAACAATGTGTATATCCATCAGATTGTCCAACAAATAGATTCTCATGCACCCAAGCCAGGGAAGTCTCTGAGTTCCCCTCAGACGACCTCCCTGACTGAGAGGGGAGCACTAGCTGAACCAGCCGAATCAACTGCTGCCCCCACGAGCAAGCCCCAAAGCCGAAAGGGCGGGCTGAAACGTCCTAGGCCGGAGAGGGACTCCGAGGGAGAGTCTGGACCCCCTAGACCTTTCCCTCAATTCAAAGTGCCGGCTAAACCCGAAGGCTTCGACAATGCCTACCAACTGGTCAGGGCATTGGAGTTGCAACGTAAAATCCGGCTGTCGATCCGGTTGCCAGAGATCAGGGCATGATCATCATGCCCAAAGATCAAGCTACCCTGAGTTTCCTGCAGGAAACGAAGGAACTGAAAGATGGGAGGAAAGTGAGTCTCTCACCACTGAATCCCGAGGATAAGAGAGTCAAGATGGTGCTACTTGGCTTCTCAGTCTCATATGATGTGGAGATGATCACATCACACCCACAGGTCTTGGAGGCTTCCCGAATGTCGAAAGGAAAGACTCCAACCAGGCAAGTCCTGGTGACCATGACAGGTGCCCCAGCCACTATCCTTGATCTGGGTAACTGGGGCACCTACAACCTCAGAACATATGTGCCATATGTGTTTCAAGTGCCAAAAATATGGTCACCACCAGGCTAGCTGCACAGCCAAGCCTAAGGTCACCATTTGGTGTCTGTAGAAAGGCACATAACACTGAGGTGTGCTTCAAGGCATACAAAGAAAAGAGGGACACAACAGCCAGATGTCCCAACTGTGTCAAGAGGCATCACACCTGGAGCTTGGCTTACTCTGTCAGGAAAGAGGCGGCCCTCAGACGACAAGAGATTGCCAAAAAGTGACCAGACTTTGTTCCTGCTCCCCCAGGCACCTATGTCTGGGGAAAGAACAAAAGTTAAAAGGCCCCTCGACCTCCTAAGAGGAAATAAGCCGCCCCCTCAGCCAAAACCAGATATTTCTGACAAAAAGGAGTTTCCGACAATGAAGAATGTGCAGAAGAACCACAGAAATAAAGGTTCAAAAAGCACTACAAAACCCTCCCCAAGAGACGATGATCTCCTCCTCGATGAGGAGGACATGTTGACTGCTGTAGTCACAGCAGTAGCAACAGCTTTGGGAAGGTCGAGTGAAGAGGCCGAGAAGGCAATCACGGTCGCCATGACGGCAGTGACCAAGACTGTCACAGTCTGGAAGGGAAAGAAGCTGGAGAGAGACAAACCAGCCCCATCCTCACCCTCACCCCAGGACGAGACTCATCTCCCCACTCCAACCCAAGCCACAGGCAGAGCCAAACCAGGCTGAATCTGTGCAGCCAGAGCCAGAACACGCTGACCTTGCCCAGGCTAGGCCAGCAAAGAAAAACACACTGAAACAGCCTGAACAGAGAAAAGCCAAAGTAAACAAAGTCAGAACTACCAAAGGCGCTCCACCCCCCAGTGGACCCAGGGATAACCTGACAACGGAAGAAGACCCCTCAAGCAACGAGGACTTCGCAATGGAGTTGTCAGACTCCGACACCAGTCAATTTGAATATGATGATGTCTTCTTAGGGTATCATGTCTTCATGCTGCCACATATTGATGACAAGAGAGGCTTGATCAACCTTGTCAGAGCAACAATCTCCAGCTCCGCAATAGCCGATGCACCGCACTGTCGAGACGATGTTGAATCTCTTGCCGTCGAGATTCACCTGGCCGGGAGGCCCCTGAAATTGTACAATGTGTACAGCCGGCCACACTGTAGGAACTTAGACATCAGCCAGGTCTGTGCTTCTGCTGCACAAGACCGAATGATCATAGGGGGAGACTTCAACGCACACCACCCCATCCTGGCTCCCTGCTGGGGACTGGATACGGCTGGATATCACATAGCCAACATGTTTGAGACATTCCCTGAGATCGCTCTCCTCAATACCAAGAGCCAACATATGTCAGAGGAGGAGTCCTAGACCTCACCCTGGCCACTGTAACTCTGGTGGAGAGGATTAGCTGGTGTGTCGATGAGATCGTCACAAGTGACCATTATGGCACTATAACTACCCTCATGGATAGTGGCTCAGCCAAAATGCCACGACCGAATCCAAGATGGAAAACAGACAAGGCCAACTGACAGGCGTTTCAGAATGCCTTGGCCCACTGTCTGAGAAGCAATGAACGCCCAGAAAGTGAAAATATGGAAATGCTTGAAGCCAGACTAGTAAATGCCATTGATCAAGCAGCATACCTAAAACTCGGCCTGGATCCAGGAGTCACAAAGACGCCTGGTACTTTAACGACGAGATTATGGAGGTCAACCACAGAGTAAACATGTGCCAAAAACAATTCCGAAGGCAAAGAACCCCCGACAACCTAGCCCTCCTAAGGGAGGCTCTCAGGGATGCCAAGGAAACTGCCAACAGTCACCAAACCACCCTCTCAGAGCTATGGCAACGGGTCAGGCGAGCTACCAGCCGCACGCACCATGACCCCCAGTCAGAGGTGAACAGACTGGCGCATGAGTTCTCTGATGGGATCTTGTACCCCATCATTTCCCACCTAGGACTAGCAGGTGAGCTTGCATTCCTGCAACTCATCAATAAGTCCTGGGAAACATCCTCTCTACCCCAGAGTTGGAAGACGGCTACCATAGTTCCCATCCCTAAACCAAAGGAGCCAGGGAAGTACCACCCCATCTCTGGCCAAGATGGCTGAGAGGATGGTACTAAACCAGCTCCAATGGAAAATAGGACACCCACATGAACACCTAGCCACACTCTTGAGCACAATAAGCATGGGCACATCTGTGGTAGTATTCCTTGACCTGGAGAAGGCTTTTGAATTGGCAAGTCCTCTTGCCATTCAGGAGAGCCTGATCCAGAAGGGAATCAGAGGTAAGCTCTTGGCTTGGATAGGTGACTACTTTAGGAACAAAACAGCCAGAGTCAAATTCCAAGGTCACCTATCACAGCACATGCCACTAGAAAGTGGAACCCCACAGGGTGGGGTTCTCAGTCCAGCCCTTTTTAACACATTGATGTCCTGTATCCTCAACATAAACTTCCCATTGGGGTTCAAGATCATCTATGCAGACGATCTTGCTATCATCTCCACTGGACCATACTGCCTATACAAAGCTCAGCGTTGTCTGGACCTCATATCCGAGGAGTGTCGTAGGACAGGACTAAAGATCTCTGCAGCCAAATCCAAAGCCATGGCTCTGAGACAAAAAGTTCAAGGCACAAATCTGAAAATCCAGGGAATGGACTTGGAATGGGTTCAGGTCTACCTTTACCTTGGGGTAAGGATAGACCGGACCCTCTCCTTCCAGAAGGATGTCCAGTACCTGGTTGACTGAACCAAATCAAGACTGTCTGTCATGAGTGACAAGTGGGAGACGCATAGGAGCCAGACACAAAGTACTAAGATCATTCTATGTACATGCTGGGCCAGCCATTGTGGACCCATGCCCCCCCTTGCTCTGATTGGCATTAAGAAAAAACATAAAGACAACTGGAGACAGTCCAAAACGAAGCTGCCAGGGTCATTCTGGGTGCCCCAAGATGGACGAAGGTCCTCAACCTCCTCCTGGAAGCAAACCTTCTCCCCCTGGCCTCACGAATCGATCTAATGGCAGCATAATTCTTATCAAAGGTCCTCCAGGCTCCCAGGAATACAAGCTTAAGACAAAAAATAGTCAGACACCTAGAACAAGACAACGAGCTCTTTGCAAACAACTCCTGGCTGTCTCATACAGCCAGGGTGTTAACACACCATCAGCTCAAAGAACAGCTTCTTGCCAAGGGCATGGACTCCCCACACCCTGACTTTGTCGAAGCCCCGCCATGGGCACAAACCTTGATAGAGTTCTCTGTCATGAGCCTGACAACAAAAAAGAATCAATACCCCACGCCTAGTCTAAAGGCAGAAACCCAGAGGATCATTGCAACCATCACTCCTCTGGATAGTAGAACATACTACATGGATGGATCGGTCGGTCCCTTGAGCCACACTGCAGGCGCCGGCTTCTCAGCAAGGGATACCCCAAAAACCATGAGGGTAACAGACAGCGCCTCCTCGCTAAGGGAGAGGCAGTTACAATCATAAGAGCCCTAGCCCACGCATTTCCCTGAGGGAAGGACAAGTTGTCATACATTCACAAATCCAGAGGAGCCATCGACCGTCTTCAGCAGCGCTCACCCCAATGACACATCTACCTTCTGAATACTATCCTCACAATGGCACAGAGGATTTGCACAGGGTAGAAGAATAATCATAAACTGGGGTCCCCAGCCACATTGGGATCAGAGGGAATGAGTTTGCTGACAGACTAGCTGACATTGGCGGGGTAAAGCCCCTAATCCCATGATTTATGCATCGAAGCCAAAAATTACTTTGGAGAAGTGTATGGTGACATCCCTCTCCTTCCTCCTGCAGCTTCACAGGGAGAAAAAAGAGATCCTCCCCCTCGGCATTTGGTACTCAGACGCCGCAGGCTATGAACCACTGGACTCTCTGAAATAATCAACAGGTACCGAAGTCTTCTTCACAGAATGTGCCTAGGTTACCATGTGCATGCAGATCATAGAGACAATAAACCGTGAAGAGAGGTGTTGCATGCATTGCGGTGAGCCGAACGCCACAATCGTACATTACTTAGAGAATTGTGAGCACACACGACCAGCCGTCGTGCTGGTAAAGAGATTATGCGGTATGCTTACACCATGGCGGCAGGAGCGCCACGTTAAGGACAAAGTGAGATAGCCATAAAAAGCTGACACAGGCCGGGCCATATATGGAAGGCCCAGGCGAAGCTAGAACTTCGCAAATCTCAATACATGGCTATGAACTGAGATTGGCTTTTCCCCGATCCTCCAGCAAAAACACGACAAATAGCAGCAGCACATAAGGACTGCCTAGTCCTCAGCCGACTGG
>NC_051428.1:10487076-10489576 GCF_015228065.2 Penaeus monodon | reverse complement strand
ATAAACAAAAGATGGAAAAGTGTTTCGAACCAGGAGTGTTGATGCACAGCCTTTACCTGGCCTTTATTGCTTGTATCGGTAAACGTTTTGAAGGGGAAATCTGAAGCCTTTCGCGTCGGGATTCACAAAAGGGAAGAAATAAAGAAATGTCAAAAAAATATCGTATCGATTTCCTTTCCTTTAATTCCCCTTTTTGATTCATGTAATCTGCGTTTATAAGAACAATTCCTCAAAACAGTTCAGGCAGGACACTTAAAAACAAAGGGGGAATGGAGAGCATTGATAGACAAATCCATCTACTAAGAGTAGGCAAATATATATCATGTATTGGTAAATATTCTGAGTACCTTCGCATAACCGATCACGACGATAATGGTATCGATGGATCCCACACTCTCTAATACACGGAAATTATGCCGCGGACCTCCCTCTCCCCTACCAGCCCCGATAGCAGGGGAGGGCATGAACGGAACCAGGGAAAATGCGGGGTTAAATATGAATAATGTACATAGAATTGGTCAATATATAGTTAGATGTAGGGGGCACAGCTCCCCCACGACCCTTCCCGTGGGGAAAGGTTGAAACCCCACGTACGAGAGCGTCGGACGTAAGCTCTATCCTGCCGTACAGGGGATGGGGGACGGTAGCCCTTCAAAGCGAGGTCTATATAAACAATATATAGGTACCCTCCATGCCCTACCCTGCTTTCGAGGCCAAGCATGTGGGGATTTGGGAGGGGAGGGCGGTGTCCGCGGCAAATGTCCTACATATATGGGTGGCAGAAGGCGATACCGCTGTCGTCGTGACCGGTCATGCGAAGGTATTCTGAATATTTACCATTTTATTTATATCAGAGTTATATTTTGCTTTGTGATGGACACCTAATTTATAGATTAACTCAACCAGTACGCCAGTGAGTATTTAATGCAAATATCTTATACAAGATAGGGTGCGTGCGTGCGTGGGTGCGCGCGCGTGGGTGCGTATTTTTGTGTATGTTAGTGAGTGAGTGAGTATGTGTGTGTGTGTGTGTATGTGTGTGTCTGTGAAAAATTACATCTATTCGTTTTCACTTTTGTTTTTCTATTTTGGTGCAAGTCAAAAATGAAGATAAACAGTAACAAATAAAGGAATAAAGTAAAATGAAAAGTTGATAGAAAAATACTGCAAGCAATAAAGCGCATGCAACGGCTGCCTGCATTGACACAGGTGTGATTTCTAACCTTTTTGTTCTGCCTTTTGTTTGTTTCCTTTTACGTTGTATCTCTATGTCTCTTTTTGCCATGGTTCTTCCTTGTCTCTTTCTTTTCGTTGTTCTTAGATTAAATTCTTGTTATCGCTCTTTCTTTGCATTCCTTTTCCTTATTGACGCTTATTGGTTTCTTCCGTGTCTGAGTGTCCCTCGGCATTTCTCTTTCTCTCTCTCTTCTCTCTCTCTCTCTCTCTCTCTCTTTCTCTCTCTCTCTCTCTTCTCTCTCTCTTCTTCTTTCTATCTCCCCCTCTCTCTGTTCGTCTCTGCTCTTCTTGCTTCTATCGCTGTTGCTATCTCTTCCTCTCTCTCCCCTCTCTTTTCTCTCCTCTCTCTCTCCTCTCGTCTCTCTCTCTCTCCTCTCTCTCTCTCTCTCCCCTTCTTTTCTCTCCCCTCTCCTCTCTCTCTCTCTCTCTTCTCTCTCGCTCTTTTTCCTTCTTCTCTCTTCTCCCCTTCTCTCTCTCTCCCTTCACTTCTTGCTCTCTCTTATATTTCTTTCTATCTGCCCTGTCTGTCATTCTGTCTCGTCTGTTGTCTGTGTCTGTCTGTCTGTCTGTCTGTCTGTCTGTCTGTCTGTCTGTCGTCTGCTGCTGTCTGTCTGTCTGTCTGTCTGTCTCTCTCTCCTTTTCTCTCCCTATCTCTCTGTCTCTCCTGTCTCCGTCTCTGCTATCCTCTTCTCGTTCCTCTCTCTCCCCTCTCCCCTCTCTCCCCTCTCTCTGTCTCTCTCTCTCTTTCTCTTTTTTCTCTCTCTCTCTTTCTCTCTCTCAGCGTACAATACCAAAAGATTATCAATTGTCTTTCGGAAATATTAAAGTTCACTCTGTTCATCGACTCACTTGCCATAAATTATGCAAAGTGAACATTCAGGCTTGTAAATTTCGCTAACGAACAAGCCATGCACGATCTGCTGATAATTTTGCTTCATAAACCTTACTCAATTTTACTTTTATATGTTGATGAAATGGCAAGCGAGATATTAAATCTCTTTTGAATTACTTATCATGTTTACCGTAAAACAAATATATTTCGACTTGGAGATCCAGAGCATTGTAGAAACTTGGCAGATATCATTGAAATACTTTATATTTACATATGAAACTGTTTTTTTTTATTTATTTATTATTATTTCTTATTTTTATTATTATTGTTATTTATTATATGTTATTATTTATTATCTTGTTTACTTGAGAAATTATTTGTCTAAAGTGATACTTACTTCTCACTCGCTCCTTCTTTGTTTTTATGTCTGTT
>NC_051428.1:10467076-10474576 GCF_015228065.2 Penaeus monodon | reverse complement strand
TATATATATTTTTATTTATATATATATTCATCAATAACGGATGCCTGTTTGACAGCCGTGGCCCCTCTCCCCACCCTTCGCCACTCCTCGTCTTACGCTTTTTTTTTTCCATTGTACCATCGCCCCCAAATTTCTTTGATGTTGTCGCCAGTCTTTTTTCTTTTGGGTTTGCCCTTCCTCTGTTTCCTATACCATCCCGCAGCAAGTTTTTCTCAATACTTTTTACTTTTCATCACATGCCCAAAACTTTAGTTTCCTTTTTTCAAATGTCCATCACCCGGTCTTTAAAATTTTACTTTTCTCAGCCTTCATCTTTCGTTTTTTTCTCCGCCCATTTAATACGTAGTATTCCCCTGAAACCACTTTAAAAAACTATGACCCTTTTCTTGTCTATCTTTTTCAGCACCCAACACTCAAACCATATGACCAATTGGAAAAAATTAATGGTTCAAAAAACCTCAGTTTTGTCAAAGAAAATGCTTGGGTCTTTCCAGATTTTTATTGAGACAACTGGGCATTTTTGGAAAATGGAATTCTTTTTTTTTACCCCCGGTAATCATCTTTTTTCTTATGACTTATTTTTCTTGGCATTTAAAAAACAAACCCCCTTTTTTCGTTTGCTTCTCAAATTTTATCTAAAGTTTTGTAGTTAAATATATTGCTGGAAATTAAAACTATATCATCAGCTTTTTAGATTTTTTTTTGTATCCCCAAACATCTACAGTTCCTTCAAATTTCTAAAGCATCTCTCAAAAATTGCTTCAAAATATAATTAAAAAATGTGGAATAGAATGCAACCTTGTGTACTCCTTTTTTTGACTTCACCATTCTTTAACCCCAAAAACACCTTTTTAGTTGGAGAGGTGCTTTGGAAACCCATTTTGTTGGGGTTAATTCCGGGGGGTTTATCGTGATCAAATATCAAAAGCCTTCGGTAATCGAAAACAGGTATAGTCTTTCTGATGTTTTTTTTTTCTCTATATCTTTCAATTTAGAATCTTTTTCTATTCTTTTCCAGGGCGAAACCCTTGCTTGTTCGTCTGAAATTTTCTTCTTTTAACTTAAATTTTCATTTTTTCGAAAAAATTTCAAAAAAAATTTTGCTGTGTGACTAAAAGAAAATTGTCTTTATTGTTGCATTGGATGCATCACCTTTTTCAGTATGGGAGAAATGATTTTCCCAGTCTTCTGGTCATCTTCTTTCTTTCAAAAATTTTCCCGTAAAAAGTTTGGTAAAAAGTATTCAACACTTTGGGCACATTCTTGATTGTTCTGCTGTTTTTTTTCACTTTTCCCGGGGGCCTTTTTGTTATTTTTAATTTTTTTAGGGTTTTTTATAACTTCGTCTGCAGGGGGTATTTTCATTTTCGCTTTATTGAGTCCAATTAAAGTTGTTGTTAATCTTTTTCTTTTTGTATAAGTTGGGGAAAAATATTTATTCCTCTATCTTTGCCCTCTTTTCCATCAATAAACAAGTCCCCTTAGTTTTTTATAGTGCCATTGTAGGGCTAAATTTTCGTTAAAGTTTTGACTCCTTGGGGAAGTTCTTTGTTGTCTTTTGATAAACAGTTTTCAAATTTTCTGGCAATGTTTTAAATATTTTTCCTTTTCTCTCGGAACATCTTTGAATTTTTTTATTTTTTTTTTTTTGTAATTTATCTTCACTGGATTATTGATACCCTTTGATTTTGGCATTTCTTTTTTCAATTTTACTTATGGGTTTTTTCGATATCCGGGGGAATTTTCTTTTTCTTTTTTTGGGGAAGTTTCTTTTAAACACGCTCGCAGGAGTTTTTTCCTTTCCCACAACTCTTTTGGGGTTTTTTTCCCTTTACATTGATTTAGTAATTAAATTAGTTTGAGACTGTAATTCTGAATTTTTTCAAAAGGTTTTGTAGTCGAGTTTTTGTGGTGGGGTTGGAATGCTCCCTCTTTTTGAGTTTTTTTTGAAATCATAGTTAGTAGATATGATTTTTGATGATGATTTATGGGGGGGGGAATTTATGATGAGATGATGAGATATGATGATGATGATGATGATAATAAAAATCATCCCTCATCATCATCCCTCCATACAAACATCGTCATCATATCATCGTCACATCATATCATATCACCTCATCATCATCATCATCATCATCATCTCACTTCTCATTTCATCCTCTCATCTCATCTTCTCCCTTCTTCCTTCTCTTCATCTTCCTCCTCCTCCTCTTTCCCCCTCCTCCTCCTCATCATCATCACTCATCATCATCTCATCACCATCATCAATTTTTTTTAATCATTGGTTTTAGAGGTTTGTCAGGGGGTGTTTGGATGCCCATCTTTTTGAGTTTTTTTGAAAAGTCAGTTATAGAGAATTTTTTGTTTGTGAAAAGAAATGAAGAAGTGTTTTAAGATATATGTGTGGGACATCACACACATCATCTTCTCAAGGGCACATCATATGTCACCAAAAATATATATATATATAATTTAAAATTATATTATATATATAAAATTTTTATTATATTTATTTAAAATTTTTATTTTTTATTTTTTTTTTTTTTCCTTATCAAAATATATATTAAAATATAAAATTTTATTTTAAAATTTTAATTTTTTTTCGGGAAAAGAAAAAATTATAATATTTTAATTTAAAAACTAAAAAAAAAATAAAATTTGGTTTTGAACGTTAAGTTCGAGTTTGGTTTGTGAAAGTAATTAAAAATTTTTTTAAATTATTTTATTGTTTACCCAAAAAAATATATTATATATATATTATAATTATATATATATATATAAAATATAATTATATATATATATATAATATATATATCTATATATATTATATTATTTTATTTATATACAATATATATATATATATATTATTATAATTTAATATATTTATTTTTTAAAAAATATATATATATATATATATAAAATTTTTATTTTTTTAAAAAAAAAAAAAAAACAAAAAACAAATATTATATTATATCTTTTTTTTAAATTTTATTAAAAATTATATATTTATTTTATAATATATTATATTATATATATATATTATTAATCATATTTTAAAAAAAACAACATTATGTTATATTTTAAAAATTTAAAAATATTAAAATTTTTTAAACTATATTTAATATGATATATTAATATATATATATATATATATATATGATATGTAACAACATACATATGTAACACTGAAAAAATATATTATATATATATAATATATAATATATATATATATAATATACATATAATATATATATATATATATATGTACACATATACAAAAACTACATAATATAATACAATAACAATATATATCATATATATATATATATATTATATATAATATATATATATATATATAATATATATATTAATATTATATATATATATATAATTGATATATATACTATATGTATATCATACAACACGACAACAACACACACACACCAATATATAATATAATATTAATATATTATTATATATATATAATATATATATATTTATATATACATGTATATATACATATATATACACACACACACTCCTTCTCTGTTTTTCCTTCTTCCCTTCTTTTGCTCCTTCTCCTCTCCTTCCTCCTTCTTCTTTTTCCTATATTTCCCTCTTCTTTTTCTGCTCCTCCTCCTTCTCTTTCTTTTTCGGCTCCTCTTCTATCTACTTTTTAAAATAATAATGGTAATGATAATAAAGATAATAATAATAAAAATAATTTCGGCTTATCCTTTTCCCCCTTTTTTAAATGATAATGGCAGTGATAATAAAGGTAACAACAATAATCACAATAATGAAAATGATGATAATAATAGTATTAACAATAACAATAATAATAGGAAGAGTGATGATGATGCTTACAATAATAATAAGAATAATGATAACAATGATAGCAATTATTATTATTATTATTATTATTATTATTATTATTATTATCATTATCATTATTATTACTATTATTATCATTATTATTATTATTATTATTATTATTGTTATTATTATCATTATTATAATTATTGTTATTATTATCATCACTGTTATCATTACCATTATTATGTTATTATTACTATTATCAATATCATTATCATTATTATCATAATCACTAACATTATCATTATCATGATTACTAGTACTGGGACTATTAGTTTACTAATGTATTAGTCTATTACTAATAGTACTGCTGCTGCTGCCATTACTGCTACTGTTTTATGTGTTATTGAGAATTTCGAATTTTCGAGGAGAGCACATGCCTGAGTAAAATCAATAGCTCATGCTTGTGACATCATGAAATTGGCCCCAGCTCTGCTTCTCTCTCTTTTCCCATCTCTCTTTTTTTCTTTGTCTCTCTCTCTCTCTCTTTTTCTCTCTCTTTCTTCTCTCTCTCTCTCCTTCTCTCTCATCCTCGTTGTCTGTCTGTCTGTGTCTTTCTCTCTTTTCCACTCGCTTTCATTCCTTTTCCTTTTCCTTTCCCCCCCCCCTCCGTCTCCCTTTCTCTCTCCCTCTCCTTCTCCCCCCCCCCCTCTCCTTCTCCCTCTCCCCCTCTCTCTCTCTCTCTCTCTCTCTCTCTCTCTTCCACTCGCTTTCTTTTTTTTTTATTTCTCCCTCTCTCTTTCGTTCTCTCTGCCTTTCTCCATCCCCCTTTCTCTCTCTCTCTCTCTCTCTTCCACTCAGACACACGCGCGCAAAGAGAGAAAAAGTCTTCCTCAGGCCAGGGGGCTTCGGTCTTTAAGTCAGAGAAGCGATGGGAGTCTCCATTGCATCGAACTTTATGTTAGTCCAAGCAAGATGCACTGCCTCTTGTCCGGGCTCAAGGTGCGAGCTGGGGCTTGGCTCTGATCCCAGCTTAGTTGTTAATACTCCTCTCCTTTTTTGCTTGTCTGTGTCCTTCCTTATTTATTTTCTAGCTGGCTGGAACATAAGAAGAGAGGGGGAGGATGAGAGATACGAATGGACAGACAGGCAAGCAGACAAATATTATCTCATATGTTTTCCAGACAAAAGAGCAGACAGACAGCGAGACAGAAACGCAAATAGCTGCAGAGACAGAACGTCCCATCTCAAAAGCATTTATTGTCGGCGCTGAAAAGATGTTACACATATATACACATTTCACAATTTTACTAGGAATGTGTCCTGCGACTGTGTGATACATTTTTTTCCTCCTCTCTTTTAAGTTGTATGTAGGTTATATAATGAGAATTTAGATAAACAGATATGCGTGTCGCTCGCCTCGACTGTCTGGCGATTGGCACTCGCATCGATTCCAGGTGGGACAAGGAACAACATATAAAGACCCTTGTTGGGGAAGATTTTTATTCTAAGAAAATTACCTTCGTCCTGTCCACCACGCCCTCCTAAATAGGCGAATGCACTCATCCGAGATCATTTTGGAGTACAAGATCGTTCGACTCAATTCTTTGAACAATTGTATTACTAGCTGTTAGCATTGACACGAGTGGTGAAATCCCGGTGCTGGATCCGCCTAGCGGTGAGGAGCCTCCTACTCTGATAGAAAACAGAAAGGCGATTTACAAGCTTGAAGGGTATTTGCTGAGCTGCTGAAGGTTGGCATTGTCTCCATGATTCCTGGATTGCATGCCGTCTTGGATGCCATCTGGCAGTCGGGTACTATTCTCCCGGACCTGCTGAAGGTCGTGGTCATCCCTCTCTGGAAGGCAAAGGGGAATCATTTAGATTGCATTGATTACCGGGGCATTCCACTGCTCAGCATCTCAAGCAAGGCGCTGGCTCCCGGCCTTTTGATACATACCAGAGACCACCTACTGAGGCACCAGGATTAGAGTAGTCTGGATTAACTCAATTGATTATCCTTAAGACGACGTTTGATTCGGTGCACCTTGAATCACTTAGGAAGATCCTGAGGCTTAGTGTAATACCAACAGCGATTGCTGGGTTAATAGCAAGCAACTCTTGGACTGGATGATGATTTCAGCTACCATCCAAACTCAAGGCCACCTTTTTTTTTAACAAGCTGGCGATGTTTCTATCTTTGGTGATGAGGTTAAGCCCATGGGTTTAGATGTCTAAGACCAGGGCTCTATAGGTCTCCTTGCGGCATGGGTATTGAAGCCTGGATGAGCTTTACCCATCGTGGTAGTGTAGTCCATAACTCTAGGCTGTCAGACCATGAAATCAGTAGGTGAAATGGGCTGGTAGCAGCTGATATGAGCTCGCTTGGCAAGACTATTTGTGATGGTAGTGTCTGAGTTTAAAGGCCTAACAGCTTACTTTAAAAGTCTGCCGCAAGCGCTGGTGCTGTTTTTCACCTAATTTCGTCTTTTAAACACTCAAGCTTCGAACGAATGGCGTTCCAAGCTGGCGTTATATTACTGGAACCCGAGTGGCGGCCTTTCATGAAAACGTTCAACGGTTTTCTTCCCTACTGTGAAGCCTTCAAACAACGAACATTTTTTATTATAGGTACAACGGCGCGGGGAATTTGAATTGTATTTGTATGAATATTCAGTAGTGTTTTAAAATATAAATATCATTTTGAAGACTTTAATTTTAATTTTTGAATTTTGAACTTGAGTCCTGTTATTTCATCATTATTTATTAATAATTTGGTGAAGCGTAAGCAACTGCAATTCACAAATCTTTTAAAACGCTTTCCATAATATTAAAAACAAGATGATAACTAGAAAACGCAAATATGTCTCATTTCGCAAGTCGGGGCATGGATGAAATATTACTTATCATATGACTTATGTAACACTGATGAATGCATGAGTGTGAGCGTGCATATATATATATATAGATATATATATATATATATATATATATATGTATATATAGATATATATGTATATATATATATATATGTTAGATATGCATATATATATATATATATATATATATATATATATATATATATATATATATATATATATATATATATATATTATAATTAATGGTGTAACACACACACACACCACACCACACACACACACACACACACACACACACACACACACACACACACACACACACACACACACACACACACACACACACACGCACGTATGGCGTACTTGTAACTTTGATATTAGTTTCTATACATATAGGTGTTCCATCGCTATTAGTTTAAAGTGAATGACTACAAGAGGCCTGCAATTGAAATTTACAGATAACTTTGACTCACTTAATGAGTTTGACAAGTAATGCATCAAAGAAACATTATTGCAAGATGCAAACACTTTCCAACGATACCTATGTTTCCTGATAAGAGATCCATAAAAACAATCATTCGAAAATATCAGAATATTCGACTGAAGAAATCGAAAGTAGGGATACATTTATTTATTATGATTATTTTTTTATTAATTATCATTATTATTATTATTATTATTATTATTATTATTATTATTATTGTTATTATTATTATAATAATAATAATAATAATAATAATTATTATTATTATTATTATTATTATTATTATTATTATTATTATTATTATTATTATTATTATTG
>NC_051428.1:10454576-10457076 GCF_015228065.2 Penaeus monodon | reverse complement strand
GACGTGTTGGCTCATCTTCCGACACCATCTCAGGGAAAGAGAGAGAGAGCGAGAGAGAGGGGAGAAAGTGAGAGAGAGAGAGAGAGAGAGAGAGAGAGAGAGAGAGAGAGAGAGAGAGAGAGAGAGAGAGAGGAGAGAGAGAGAGAGAGAGAGAGAGAGAGAGAGATGGAAACAGAGAGAGACAGGGAGAGTGAGGAGAGAGAGAGAGAGAGAGAGAGAGAGGAGAGGAGAGAGAGAGAGAGAGAGAGAGAGAGAGAGAGAGAGAGAGAGAGAGAGAGAGAGAGAGAGAGAGAGAGAGAAGAGAGAGGAGATAGAGAGAGAGGAGGGAGGAGAGAGAGAGAGGAGAGGAGAGAGAGAGAGAGGAGGGAGAGAGAGAGAGAGGAGAGAGAGAGAGAGAGAGAGGAGAGAGAGAGAGAGAGAGAGAGAGAGAGAGAGAGAGAGAGAGAGAGAGAGAGAGAGAGAGAGAGAGAGAGAGAGAGTTGGAAACAAAGAGTTGTTTTTTTTCAATCGTCGAAAGGGACGAGTTTGGCTAAAATAAGCTACCCGAAGTGGGGGATGTGAATCAATACGTGGAGTTGATTTCTAAAGTAAAATGAATATTTGAGGTTATCTTGGTGGCGGATGCTCAAAGAGGGGTGTAAGATTGTTCTTCAAGAAGAGGTTTTGTATAAAAGCTTGAGCCAATATAGTTGCAGACGATATTTTGGAGAAAGAATGTTGCTGGTCTGATGCTCTGGAAGACGTCGCATGGTAGGAGATAATGAAGTGGCTTGGGAGTGATGATCTTGCAGTTTATAAATTCTATAGGAAACCTCTGAGATTTCCCAATTGCTTATATACCTAAGCCTTAAGCGATGGATAATAACTGCACATCAACATCAATTGTACAGAGCATCTTTAAGAAGAAGAAGGTGGGTTTTAATATTGGAGGTGTTCCATTGCAAAATGCTGAATTGATTATTGTGATCCTCCATGCGGACTTTTGTTTTTACATGAACAAGGAGTGGTTGGAGTGGCAACTGTTAGAGTAGAAGGAATCTCTAGTCTTGGGATGGAGATTGAGTGGTCTCCTAAATTAAAAGACTCGATGAGACAGCGCTTGTAAATTAGGATACTTCCTTTTGTACTGAGTAAGAGGCTCTTCCGAGAACTCAATCATATCAGCTTCGGTTAGGGAGTCATAACTAACAGGAGAGTGCGGGTCAGAGTTGGAATCCTCAGAAAGGGGTGACAATAAGTCTTTAGTGGGTTGAACAGTCAGGGTAGAATCAAAGTTAATGACTAGTTTAACGAAGTGAGCAAGCATTTCATTAGCTTTT
The DNA here is from genome assembly GCF_015228065.2 of Penaeus monodon. Lineage (NCBI taxonomy): Eukaryota > Metazoa > Arthropoda > Malacostraca > Decapoda > Penaeidae > Penaeus > Penaeus monodon. Next base: position 10,455,757 of record NC_051428.1, on the reverse strand, counting down.
ATCATTAGCAATGCGAGTGGCCGAGAGAGCTTTTTATATTCAGATTCCATCAGATGGAAAGATAAAGGGGACTGATCAGAGGAGTCTTTTCCTAAGACTCCTTGTGATGACAGTTTGGCTGTAGTAACCCTTGTGGCTGTGCTTGCTGCTGGTTTGGTCGGAGCTGTGTTAGGTAAAGCAGTGGGTAGAGTCGGCCATTCATTTATTTTTTTTACGTCAGGACACTTAGCTTCAGAGACTATTAGTTTCTAAGAGAAAAGAGATAAGGCACATGGTACTTGTTGAACTATCTTCATTCTGGATAGTCTCTATGGGGATTTCAGATTCCAGGCATGGTGTTTAGCCTGACAGTTTGGGCATCTTGGTTCAACTTGGGCTCTTTCATTCAATTTTCGTAATGTATGTCTCTGTTTTATGTAATTTAGAACAGATTGGACATTGCGGTGGAGTGCGGCATCAACTTTGGTAGTGACCATATATCTGACATTTAAAGCATCGGAGAGGCTCTTTTATATAAGTTTCCGGGGTCAATTTTGTCAGATATAAAACCTTTATGGGTGATCAGGATTTGCCTTGTTTCAAACTTTATTGTGCGGAATATGCACCTTTTAGCAGGCTACATATGGTAGCTGTTCAATGGTATCCAATGGAAATTCTAAGGGATAGCCTACAATAATAGTCTTCTTCGTAATGTCGTCTGGATCAAGGTACTTGAGGTTGACAACTTTATTTGAATCAAGTGTCAGTGGAGGCCAGATACCTAGCAGTGTGCTCATTTTTAGGTATCTGTAAAAATGAGCTATCAGGAGAAACTTTGGTGGCAACTGCCTATTGAGGATAATCCTCATCCAAGGCAACAAAGGCATTATATGCAGATTTGAAGTGTGCATTTTTCTGAGGATGGGAAGTCTTTCCTTTTTACCAATTTCCAGGTTTTGAAACCTATTGGCAAGCAGATACTCTGAATCTGATGACTTGCCCTCTCACCAGTCTTTATCTATAGACCCCCTCATGGCACTGCCCTCAAGGCTCACCTTCACCGGTGAGGGGAAGATGACCCATACAACAACAAAAAAAAAAGAAAACTATCAACAAAGGAGAAGATTATCTCCTAGGTTAAAATGCTCCTTGGTTAAAAAGCAGAAGGTGGCTTAGCGTTGATACAGTAGACATACTCCAGT
>NC_051428.1:10448585-10451976 GCF_015228065.2 Penaeus monodon | reverse complement strand
TGTGGTGAGGGTCGTCCTGGATTCAGCCTGGTTTGGCTCTGCCTGTGGCTTGGATTGGAGTGGGGAGATGAGTCTCGTCCTGGGGTGAGGGTGAGGATGGGGCTGGTTTGGCTCTCTCCAGCTTCCTTCCCTTCCGGACTGTGACAGTCTTGGCAATTGCCGTCATGGCGACCGTGATTGCCTTCTCGGCCTCTTCACTCGACCTTCCCAAAGCTGTTGCTACTGCTGTGACTACAGCAGTCAACATGTCCTCCTCATCGAGGAGGAGATCATCGTCTCTTGGGGAGGGTTTTGTAGTGCTTTTTGAACCTTTATTTCTGTGATTCTTCTGCACATTTTTCATTGTCGGAAACTCCTTTTTGTCAGAAATATCTGGTTTGGCTGGGGCGGCTTACTTCCTCTTAGAAGGTCGAGGGGCCTTTTAACTTTTGTTCTTTCCCCAGACATAGGTGCCTGGGGGAGCAGGCACAAAGTCTGGTCACTTTTTGGTAATATCTTGTCGTCTGAGGGCCGCCTCTTTCCTGACAGAGTAAGCCAAGCTCCAGGTGTGATGCCTCTTGACACAGTTGGGACATCTGGCTGTTGTGTCCCTCTTTTCTTCTTTGTATGCCTTGAAGCACACCTCAGTGTTATGTGCCTTACTACAGACACCACATTTAGGCTTGGCTGTGCAGCTAGCCTGGTGGTGACCATATTTTTGGCACTTGAAACACATATGGTACATATGTTCTGAGGTTGTAGGTGCCCCAGTTACCCAGATCAATAATAGTGGCTGGGGCACCTGTCATGGTCACCAGGACTTGCCTGGTTGGAGTCTTTCCTTTCGACATTCGGGAAGCCTCCAAGACCTGTGGGTGTGATGTGATCATCTCCACATCATATGAGACTGAGAAGCCAAGTAGCACCATCTTGACTCTCTTATCCTCGGGATTCAGTGGTGAGAGACTCACTTTCCTCCCATCTTTCAGTTCCTTCGTTTCCTGCAAGAAACTCAGGGTAGCTTGATCTTTGGGCATGATGATCGTGCCCTGATCTCTGGCAACCCGGATCGACAGCCGGATTTTACATTGCAACTCCAATGCCCTGACCAGTTGGTAGGCTTTGTCGAAGCCTTCAGGTTTAGCCGGCACTTTGAATTGAGGGAAAGGTCTAGGGGGTCCAGACTCTCCCTCGGAGTCCCTCTCCGGCCTAGGACGTTTCAGCCCGCGCTTTCGGATTTGGGGCTTGCTCGTGGGGGCAGCAGTTGATTCGGCTGGTTCAGCTAGTGCTCCCCTCTCAGTCAGGGAGGTCGTCTGAGGGGAACTCAGAGACTTCCCTGGTTTGGGTGCATGAGAATCTATTTGTTGGACTATCTGATGGATATACACATTGTTTTGTGATGTTTTTTCTGTCTTGTCCATCTTGGCAGCAGGCGTGACAGAGTCATCCTGTGCACAGGGTTTTCTTTTGCCACCAGGAGGCACATATGGCTTCAAGGTGGCTGCCGTGGTCTGGGCCTTGCATGGGTCATCAACATTTGAGTCTGTCTGAGGGTCAATAGCCATTGTAGCGGCACTCATGGACCAGTGTGAGTGTCAATGGCGGCATGACTGCTTGACCCTAGCCTCCTGAAGGAGACCAGCTGATTGACCTGACTGGGCCACAATCAGGCCACCTGTCTTGCTGGAATAGAGGACCAAAGAGGCGTGTTGCTAGCCGCAGGGCGTACTCATTCACGGCATCGCTCAACCTCTAGGACTCCCGTCTCCACAGTGCACAAGGCTGCCACACACAGCAAACACGTCGGTAGGTGTAAACCCCTAGGGAGAGACCAGAGGGGATGCCCTTCCACACACAGGAAATCATTGTTTGAAACCCTTTTGCTCATCCCTCTGAAGTAGCCAAATGAAGAAGATACCCAAAGGTTGCTTCACCTCAGTGGGGAATGGAAGCTCTTGCACTTCTTCCAGGCGGTTCCTCTCATCCCTCTGAAATAATCACCCTAAGGTTGTTTCACCTCAGTGAGGGAGGAGAGGTCCTGTACCTTTTCAACGTGAATCCCTTTTTTTCCTCTGAAAACAGCCACCCAAAGCCTGTTTCACCTCAGTGAGGAAAGGGAGCTCTTGCACTTTTTCCAGGTGGTTCCTTTCGTCACTCTGAAACATCCACCCAAAGGTTGTTTCACCTCAGTCAGGGAGGAGAGGACCTGTACCTTTTCAAAGTGAATCCATTTTTCTCTGAAACAACCATCCAAAGGCTGTTTCACCTCAGTGAGGGAAGGGAGTTGTTGCACTTTTTCCAGGAAGTTCCTTTCATCCCACTGAAACAACCATCCAAAACTGTTTCATCACAGTGAGGGAGAGAAGCTAACATTCCAGGCGGTTCCTATGGTGAGACGGGAGGGAAGTCTTCTGTTTAGCAGCAGCTATTTAGACAGAACCAGGCTAAGGGCCTGCCTATTCATTCCTATGCGAAAAACTAGAGTGGCAGTCATCAGATGGTCTACCATACCAGTCCCTAGCAAATAGAATGGCAACTCTATGCACATCGTAAGGCAGGCACACTAAGGCCCCCCAGACACACCCTCCCCTGCGAAAGGTAAAGTTCTGCCCACGTCCGAGCATGCCCCCTAAGATGGGGTCCAGTTCACCAGAAGGTGCACGCAGAGTTATCCTAATGCTGAAAAATCCGTAAAGGAGAAAATAGGCTAGAGGGTAAATGCAAGCAATTAGCATCGCGGCAGCAACCAAGGGTGGACGCGAAACCGCCACGATAACGCGTAGGAGCCGAGGACGAATTTGCTGTAGGGCGGGTCCAGTACATCTCTTTAAGCCACCCATGCAAAAACCTCGAGACCGAGAGGTCATAGCAGCTCTCTTGGCATTATCTGGCTTGGCAAAACCCGCTGCGCCATGTCCAATGCCTTTATCTGTACGTTCCTCCCTTCGCTCTGAATCAGCCGCGTAACGGCTGATTCACCAGAGAGGAGTGTCCTTGCAGGTGAGCTGCTGTCGACTGACTATATTAGTATATATATTTAAATATATGTATGTATATATATATATATATATATATATATATATATATATATATATATATATATATATATACATATATATATACACATATATGCATCAATAGAGGATCTCACTAGCTCCATAGACATTAGCTATCTACACATACTTAAGTAATGAGAGCAAAGTTTTACGCACACTCCCTGTGGGCACTCGGTGTTATTTATCGATATCAATGCGGCATTGCATTATTCCATCTTTCATAAATATACTTCAGTACATCTGACTTTGGATTTGAATTGCAAAATCAATTTCCACCGAGTGCTCATGGGGAGTGTGTGTAAAACTTCGCTATCATTACTCAAGTATAAGTAGATAGGTAATGTCTATAGAGCTGG
>NC_051428.1:10418589-10435985 GCF_015228065.2 Penaeus monodon | reverse complement strand
CTACATTTAAACTGTTAGCAAAGGAAGCCTCTTGGGGACCCCTTCCACTGGTCTCCAGTAGAGACTTTTCCCCCGAACTCTAAATTTCCTGTAGCAAGAACTTTGTATGAAGGTAGGTAATGCTCCTCTTAACCAATTTCATACAGCTTCATGAGTATGCCATGTTTCCAAGTAGTAACATAAGTCTTTTCAAGGTCAAAGAGACTGCTATCATGTGACATCACTGTGCAAGGAATTCTGTATAGCAGTTTCCATCCTACAAGTGCATCTGTGGTCGATCTCAATTTTCTAAACCATATTGATATGGGGTCAGCACGTTTTCTTTTTCTAGCAGCCATGTCAACCTGAAGTTTACCATTTTCTCCATCAGCTTGCAGATGCAGCTGGTGAGGAAATTGGTCTGTAATTTCCTGGTGTGGAAGTCATCTTTGCCAGGTTTAGGACAGGAATGATTATAGCCTCTTTCCATGTGGATGGCACTGTCCCTCCCTATAGATCCTATTGAAAGTCCAACAGAACTTCTGGACTCTCCGGTAAGTGAGATATCATTTGTATGGAATATCGTCACTTCCTGGGGCAGTCTTACGGCAGAGCTGCAAAGCAGAGTCCATCTCCTTGCGCAAAAATGGCAAGTTGTATGGAAGTTCTGCTGCATTCCTACTGAAGAACGACACTGGGTGTTGTTCCTGTTCAGCACGAAGAGTGGAGAATCGGCAGTGTAAGATGCTCCAGAGGAGATCTCTGCCATGGATTTAGCTACTCATTAGCAAATCTTTTTTGTCTGTGATGATTATGCCATCTATCTTCAGAGCAGGTGTGATATGGATGTGCTCTTTCCAGCATCTTACGCACCTTGTCCCACACCCATGCTAAGGGGTCCCAGAGTTAATCAGGAGACATACTGTCTCCACGACGTCCGTCTAGCCTCCTTTAGCACGCGCCTGGCCTTGGCTCGGGTCTTTTTGTAATGGATCAAGGTTACAATGCTGGGGCGTCGTTTCAACTGCCTTAATGCAGCTTTCCTTGCTCTGACAGCTTGTTGGCATTCATCAGACCACCATGGTACTGGAGGTCGACGGTACTGTCCGCTACTTTTGGGAATGGATGCTTCTGCTGCAAGGTGAATTCGTGATGTGAAGTGATTAACAGCATCTTGAACACACTGGAAATCATTACAGATCCTTGCAATACTGCAGTTGATCTAAAAAGATTCCAGTCTGCATGTTCAAGTCGCCATCTCTGCACTCCATTGACTGGAATACCATTCACCTCCTCCAAAATTATTGGAAAATGGTCGCTTCCATGTAAGTCTTCCATGACCTGCCAAGTGAAGTTCACTGTGAATCAGGTGAACCTATTGATAGGTCTATATTGGAGAATGTCCCAGTTTGAACTTGGAAATGTGTGGGAGTGTCACTGTTCAGTAAAACTGCATCTACTCTTAAGAACAAGGACTCCAAGGCCCTTCCTCGAGGGTTGCACAAAGTGTCTCCCCAGAGGTGATGCCGACCATTGAAATCTCCCAAGAGTAGAAATGGATGTGGCAACTGCCCAAGTAGATCTTCCAAATCATTTATGTTGAGATTATGTGGAGGAAGGTAGATGGATGCAACAGTGTAAGGTCGTGTCAAGCCTATTCTCACAGCCTTCACCTGCAGTGTTGTCTGCAGGTGATGGCCTGGAAGGGATATCTTGACGTACCATTACTGCTACTCCTCCATGAGGTTCCATTTGTCCAAAGGTCACATATGGGCTTGAATTTGGATCCTCTCAGGGAAATCGGATGATTTTCCCTGGTCAAAATCTCTGTAGGCATACACAAACTGGGTTACTGAAGCTATCCGATTTTGCAGTTTTCCCAGTTTTGCATGAATTCCCTGAAGTTCAATTGGTTAGGGTATCCAGTTCTATTTAACTATTTTTTTCATAAGGTGTTTTGGTCAGCACCTGTGGTCAAGGTTTGCCCGACCCCTTTAGCTGTCCCTTCCTGAATCTTGGGAAGTCTTTGAGGGGTTTGTTTTACCCGTGGACTAGTTCCACAGCTTCCTTTGACAGGCTCAGGATTTCTTTGGCCTGGACAAAGAAATACCTGAGCCTTTGCTTCAGGGGCAGTCTGCCTTAGCAGCAGAGGCCCCTGTGGATGTGGTGCATCTGAGCTGTCACTGTTGAACCCCGGACCCTTCCTGACGGCTCCAAAACCCCACCTTGAAATGCAGTCTTTGAAACAGACTCGGATTCCCTTTGCCCTGGGCAAGGAACAAAACCTGAGCTTGGTTCAGGGGCATTCTGCACTAGCATGCAGAGGCCCCTGTGGATATGTGCAGCTGGGGCTGTCACCATTGAGGCCTCTGAGGCTTCACCTGATGGCTCCAAAGACATTACTTTGGGGAGGAAGGAGTCTCTTCATAGACCCCTCACTCCTACTCTTTCTGGTGGAATTCACCAGGGCAGTTTTCAGCAATTGGGGACTGAGGTTTAAAAGAAGTGGCAGAGTGTGTGGTGTATAGCGATTGGAATCAAGGGTTTGTGGTAAGGGAGGATGGTCCAAAACCGAAGCTAAAGGATTTACCTGGCTGTGGCAAACAGCCACGGGGCACGTCGCTTTGCCTCTGGAAAACCTAACTTTCTCCTTGCTCCTTATTATCAATACTTCTTTCTCAAATTTGTACCTTTTACCTGGGCTTGAAGAAAGACTCTCATGGCGTCTTGCAGTGGTAACAGCATATTGGTACCTGACAGTTGTCATCTCCTTGATGACCTGTCGTACCACACTTACACATATTCTTGGTTGTCTCATTTTTCCTTAAACGGCAAGAGTTAGCTCCATGCCCATAAACCTGGCAGTGAAGCACGCATAGGGTTTGGGTACATAGGGCTTTACCTTGAAGGTGGTACCCATGCCAAACTTAACTGATTCTGGGCAAGACCACGTATTAAAAGTTTAGAAGGAGAGCTGGTGTGACTGTTTCCAAACCGTCAACTTTCTTCTTAAAACGTTTTTTACTGCCACTACCATTAAAATTCTCTAGTTCCTCTAACAGTTTCTCCTCAGAATACCTATCAGGGCCTCGGGAAAAGGACAATTCCCTTTACACTGATGAGGGTTTTGTGAGAACATGAAACTTTAGCCCCAGGAATGTCCGCATATCGCACGCAGACGTCACTCTCGTCTGGTGAATAAACCTCAACTATTAGGCTACCATCTCGCTGTGGGGTGATGCGAGATCACGTTGACATACTTTCAACAATTTTTTCGATGTACTTTTGAAAATATCAAGATCCATGATTGATACACCTTCATGGTCTTCACTACTGAGGTACTTACTATACTATATGAAATGTTTTCTTTTACCAGGTAAGATTTCCTTAGTGGATTGAGGAGGACTTTTCCCCTTCTTACCTGGTTTGGAGCCGGGAACCATTACGTTCCCATTCGTGCCCGTTGGAAACTGGAAGGGTTCCAAACGTGACATACGTGATGTTCCAGAGGGAATGTCGGGTGATTGCGTAGGTCCCGTCAGGGAGAGAGCTAGAATCTTTTAAATTTGTAGTTACTCATACAATTGGAATTCTTTCATTTCCTCAACGCCCGCCACCCACCATGGGAGTCCAACGAGGGAAGCTATAGTTTGGGCTCAAAATCTCCAATACCACAGGGTAAGAGAAATATCGCAGCCACTATTACAGTGACTGATGGCACGTGTCGCGTGACCTATTCGCTACCGACTAATAGTAAACCTGCTTGACCCTAGCTCATATTTTTTTTTTTGACCACCCGATTGACTTGCGTCGGGCCTTGATCAGGGGCGCCCGTCTAACCAGAATAAGACCCAAAGAGGTGTGTTGCTAGCTGCAGGGCGCAGCGTGCAGCCATCGCTCAACCTCCTTAGACCCTGTCTCCTGTAATACGGGATGCAACTAGCACGGCAAACACACGTGTGTAGAGTTTCCTCTGGTCCAAGATGGAATGAACCAGGGTGTTGCACCATCCCCTCTCATATGACTGGGGTGCACACAGAAGCCATTTTGTCTCATCCCTCACATGGTGACCCCTCCAGTATGGTACCCTCTGTCCGGCTCTACCAGATCATTGTGACCTCAAGCCCCCCCCACCGCGGCAATGCGGCTTCCATTAGGGGGGCTTCCCAGGATAGGTTGAGGACCATTCGTCCTATTTGGGCACCCAAATGACCCTGGGACAGCTTCGTTTTTGGACCGTCCTCCAGTTTGTCCTTTATGTTTTTTCTTACACATACAATCAGAGCAAGGGAGGCATAGTCCTCACATTGGGCTGGACATATGTACCATAGACTGATCTTAGTACTTTGTGTCCTGGCTCCTATCGTCTCCACCTTGTCCTCATGACAGACATTCTTGTTTGGTCGTCAACCAGTACTGGACATCCTTCTGGAAGGAGAGGGTCCGGTCTCGTCTTACCCCTAGGTAAAGGTAGACCTGAAAACCATTCCAATCCATTCCCTGGATTTTTCATAGAGTTGTGCCTTGAACTTTTTGTCTGCAGAGCATGGCTTTGGATTTGGCTGCAGAGATCTTTAGTCCTGTCCCTACGACACTCTCGGATATGAAGGTCCAGACAACACTGGGCTTTGTTTAGGCAGTATGGTCCAGTGAGAATGATAGCAAGATCATCTGCAGAGGAGATGATCTGCACCCCACTGGGAAGGTTTATGTTAAGGATACAGGACATGAATGTTTTAAAAAGGGCTGGCCTGAGAACCCCACCCTGTGGGGGTTCCACTTTCTAGTGGCATTGCTGTGGATAGGTGACCTTGAATTTGACTCTGCTGTTCTGTTTTCCTAAAGTATTCACCTATCAGCCAAAGCTTACCTCTGATTCCCGTCTGGATCAGCTCTCCTGAATGCAAGGAGGACTTGCCAATTCAAAGCCGTCTCCAGGTCAAGGACTACTACCCAGATTTTCCCATACTTATTGTGCTCAAGAGCGTGGCTAGGTGTTTCGCATTTGGGCGTCCCCATTTTCTTGGAACTGGTTTAGTACCATCCTCTCAGATCTGGCCAGAATGGGGCGGTACTATCCCTGGCTCCTTGCTTTTAGGGATGGGAACGATGGTAGCCGTCTTCCAACTCCTGGGTAAGTGGATGTTTCCCAGGCTTATTGGGGTGAGTTCAGAATGCCTAGCTCACGCTGCTAGTCCTATGTGGAAATGATGGGGTACAAGATCCCATCAGAGAACTCGTGCGCCAGTCTGTTCACCTCTGACTGGGGGTCATGGTGCATGCGGCTGGTAGCTCGCCTGACCCGTTGCCATAGATCTTAGAGGGTGGTTTGGTGACTGTTGGCAGTTTCCTTGGCATCCCTGACAGCCTCCCTTAGGAGGGATAGGTTGTCGGGAGTTCTTTTGGCCTTCGGAATTGTTTTGCACTGTTTACTCTGTGTTTGACCTCCATGAATCTCGTCGTTAAAGTACCAGGCTCTTTTGGTGACTCCTGGAACCCAGGCCGAGTTTTAGGTATGCTGGCTTGATCAAATGGCATTTACTAGTCTGGCTTCAGATTTCCATATTTTTCACTTTTTCTGGGCGTTTCATTGCTTCTCAGACACGTGGGCCAAGGCATTCTGAAACGCCTGTCAGTTGGCCTTGTCTGTTTTCCATCTTGGATTCGGTCGTGGCATTTTGGCTGAGCCACTATCCATGAGTATTGAGGAGAGCGATCTCAGGGAATGTCTCAAACATGTTGGCTATGTGAAATCCAGCCGTATCCAGTCCCCAGCAGGGAGCCAGGATGGGGTGGTGTGCATTGAAGTCTCCCCCTATGATCATTCGGTCTTGTGCTGCAGAAGCACAGACCTGGCTGATGTTCAAGTTCCTACAGTGTGGCCGGCTGTACACATTGTACAAAGTCAGGCGGCCTCCCGGCCAGGTGAATCTCGACGGCAAGAGATTCAACATCGTCTCCACAGTGCGATGCATCGGCTATTGCGGAGCAGGGGATAGTTGCTCTGACAAGGGTGATCAAGCCTCTCTTGTCATCAATATGTGGCAGCATGAAGACATGATACCCTGAGAAGACGTCATCGTATTCAAATTGACTGGTGTCGGAGTCTGACAACTCCATTGCGAAGTCATCGTTGCTTGAGGGGTCTTCTTCTGTTGTCAGGTTATCCCTGGGTCCACTGGGGGGTGGAGCGCCTTTGGTAGTTCTGACTTTGTTTACTTTGGCTCTTCTCTGTTCAGGCTGTTTCTGTGTGTTTTTCTTTGCTGGCCTAGCCTGGGCAAGGTCAGCGTGTTTCTGGCTCTGGCTTGCAACGATGATTCAGCCTGGTTTGGCTCTGCCTGTGGCTTGGATTGGAGTGGGGAGATGAGTCTCCGTCCTGGTGTGATGGTGAGGATGGGGCTGTTTGGCTCTCTGCCTTCCTTCCCTTCCGGACTGTGACAGCCTTGGCAATTGCCGTCATGCGACCGTGATTGCCCTTCTCGGCTCTTCACTCGACCTTCCCAAGCTGTTGCTACTCTGTGACTGCAGGCAGTCAACATGTCCTCCTCATCGAGGAGGAGATCATCGTCTCTTGGGGGAGGGTGGTTTGTAGTGCTTTTTTGAACTTTATTTCTGTGATTCTTCTGCACATTTTCATTGTCTGAAACTCCTTTTTTGTCAGAAATACTCTGGTTTTTGGCTGGGGCGCTTACTTTCCTCCTTAGAAGGTGAGGCCTTTTTACTTTTGTTCTTTCCCAGACCATAGGTGCCTGGGGAAGCAGGCGACAAAGTCTGGTCCCTTTTTGGTAAGATCTTTGTCGTCTGAGGGCCGCCTCTTTTCTGCAGAGCAATACCAAGCTCCAGTGTGATGCCTCTTGACAGACCAGTTGGGACATTTGGCTGTTGGTGTCCCTCTTTTCTTCATTTGTATGCCTTGAAGCACACCTCAGTGTTATGTGGCCTTACTTACAGACACCACATTAGGCTTTGGCTGTGCAGCTAGCCTGGTGTGACCATATTTTTGGCACTTGAAACACATATGGTACATATGTTCTGAGGGTTGTAGGTGCCCCAGTTACCCAGATCAATAATGTTGCTGGGGCACCTGTCATGGTCCCAGGACTTGCCTGGTTGGAGTCTTTCCTTTCGAACATTTCGGGAGCCTCCAAGACCTGTGTGTGTGATGTGATCATCTCCACATCATATGAGACTGATAAGCCAGTACACCATCTGACTCTCTTTCCTCGGGATTCAGTGGTGAGGGACTCACTTTCTCCCATCCTTGGCAGTTCCCTTCGTTTCTCCTGCAAGAAACTCAGGGTAGTCATTGACTTGGGCATTGATGATCGTCCCTGATCTCTGGCAACCCGGATCGACAGCCGGATTTTAACCATTGGGGCAACTCCAATGCCCTGACCAGTTGGGAGGCTTTGTCGAAGCCTTCAGGTTTAGCCGGCCCTTTTGAATTGAGGGAAAGGTCTAGGGGGTCCAGACTCTCCTCGGAAGTCCCTCTCCGGCCTAGGACGTGTCGCCCGCGCTTTCGGATTTGGGGCTTGCTCGTGGGGGGCAGCAGTTTGATTCGGCTGGTTTCAGCTATGCTCCCCTCTCAGTCAGGGAGGGTTCGTCTGAGGGGAACTCAGAGACTTTCCTGGTTTGGGTGCATGAGAAGCTATTTGTTGGACTTCGGAGGATTATACACATTGTTTTGTGTTTTTTTTCTGGGTCGTGTCCATTTGGCAGCAGGCCTGACAGAGTCCCCCTTGCACAGGGTTTTTTTTGCCCCAGGAGGGCCATATGGCTTCAAGGTGGCTGCCGGGTCTGGGCCTTGCATGGTCATCAACATTTGATCTTCTGAGGGTCAATAGCCATTGTAGCGGCACTCACGGACCAGTGTGAGTGTCAATGGCGGCAGACTGCTTGCCCTAGCCTCCTGAGGAGACCAGCTGATTGACCTGACTGGCCACAATCAGGCCACTGGCTTGCTGGAATAGAGGACAAAGAGGCGTGTTTTGCTAGCCGCAGGGCGTACTCATTCACGTCATCGCTCAACCTCTAGGACTCCCGTCTCCACAGTGCACAGGCTGCCACACACGGCAAACACGAGCGTCGTAGGTGTAACCCCTAGGGAAGACAGAGGGGATGCCCTATCCCACAACACAGGAAAATCATTGTTGGTGAAACCCTTTTGCTCATCCCTCTGAAGTAGCCTAAATGAAAAAATACCGCAAGGTTTGCTTCACCTCATTGGGAATGGAAGCTCTTGCACTTCTTCAGGCGGTTCCTCTCTCCCTCTGAAATAATCACCCTAAGGTTGTTCACCTCAGTGGAGGGAGGAGAGGTCCTGTATCCTTTTCACGTGAATCCCTTTTGTTTTCCTCTGAAACGCCCCCAAAAGCCTGTTTTCCTCAGTGAGGAAGGGAGCTCTTGCACTTTTTTTCAGGTGGTTCCTTTCGTCATCTGAAACATCACCCAAAGGTTGTTTCACACCTCAGTGAGGGAGGAGGACCTGTACCTTTTCAAAGTGAATCCATTTCTCTGAAACAGCCCATCCAAAGGCTGTTTTCACCTCAGTGAGGATAGGGAGTTGTTGGCACTTTTTCAGGAATTCCTTCATCCACTGAAACAACCATCCAAAACTGTTTCATCACAGTGAGGGAGAGAACTACATTCCAGGGCGGTTCCTGTGGTGATACGGGAGGAAGTCCTTCTGTTGAGCGACAGCCTATTTAGACAGGAACCGGCTAAGGGCCTGCCTATTCATTCCGATGCGACAATAAATAGAGTGGCAGTCATCATATGGTCTACCTACCAGTCCCTAGCAAGATAGAATGTCACTCTATGCCATCGTAAGGCAGGCACAAATAAGGCCCCCCCAGACACACCTCCCCTGCGGAGGTAAAGGTCTGCCCACGTCGAGCATGCGCCCTAAGATGGGTTCCAGTTCACCAAGGTGGCACAGCAGGAGTTAGGCCTAATGCTGAAAAATCAGTAAAGGAGACCATAGGCTAGAGTTAAATTGCAAGCAATTAGCATCGCGCAGCACAAGGGTGACGCGAAAACCGCCGACGATAACGCGTATGAGCCGAGGACGAATTTGCTGTAGACAGGCGGGTCCATACACTCTCTTTAAGCCACCCAAGCAAATCCTCGAGACCGGAGTCAGAGCAGCTTCTCTTGGCGTTATCTGGCTTGGCAAAACCCGCTGCGCCATTCTCCAATGCCTTTATCTGTACGTTTCCTTCCTCCTTCGCTCTGAATCAGCCGCCGTAACGGCTGATTCACCAGAGAGGAGTGTCCTTGCAGGTGAGCTGCTGTCGACTGACTATATTAGTATATATATTTAAATATATGTATGTATATATATATATATATATATATATATATATATATATATATATATATATATATACACATATATGCATCAATAGAGGATCTCACTAGCTCCATAGACATTAGCTATCTACACATACTTAAGTAATGAGAGCAAAGTTTTACGCACACTCCCTGTGGGCACTCGGTGTTATTTATCGATATCAATGCGGCATTGCATTATTCCATCTTTCATAAATATACTTCAGTACATCTGACTTAGGATTTGAATTGCAAAATCAATTTCCACCGAGTGCCCATGGGGAGTGTGTGTAAAACTTCGCTATTATTACTCAAGTATAAGTAGATAGGTAATGTCTATAGAGCTGGTAAGATCCTAGTTACACACTCCTTTTGTGGTATAGTAGATGATTGGTTGGGCATCTACTATCTTGTACTACTGGCGTCTTATCTCTTTGGGGAGTGTTTGTTATGGGTTTGAGTGCCAACGGGTCTGGCTGTTGATGAAGGTGAAGTCGGAGATCAACGGGGGAGCTGGTAGGCTCCCCAGTCGGCTAAGGACTGGGCAGTCCATGCGTTGCTGCTGTTGCCGTGTTCTGCTGGAGGATTGGGGAATGCTGATCTCGGTTCGGATTCTGTGACACGAGCACTGTGTAAGTGCACAAGGAATGAGGGGAACCCGATGTCCAATGGCTGTGGACCTGATGTGACCCAACCTGGGAAACTATGCTGAACTTCAGATTGCGGGGGTCGTGCTGCTACTGTGGGTCGCGTGGCATGGGTGGTTTAGCACTGGCCTCCGGTTTCATGCCCGGAGTGACCTAGTTTCGAGTCCTGGTCAGGGAGGGTTGTTATTTATCGATATCAATGCGGTATTGCATTATTCCATCTTTATAAATATACCTCAGTAGATCTGACTGATTTGAATTGCTAAATCAATATCCACCGAGTGCCCACGAGGAGTGTGTGTAAAACTTCGCTATCACTGCTCAAATATGAGTACATAGGTTATGTCTATGGAGCTAGTGAGACCCTAGTTGCACACTCCTTTTGTGGGTCGTGTGGCCTGGTTGGTTTAGCACTGGCCTCCGGTTTCATACACGAGTGACCCCGGTCAGGGAGGGGATATCTATCGATATCATCGGCTTGCTTTTTCCATCTTTCTATAATATATAAAATATATATATTATAATTTTATATATATGTGTGGTGTGTGTGTGTGTGGGTGTTGTGGTGTTGTGTGTGGTGTGTTTTGTGTGTGTTTTGTTTTGTGCGTGCGTGTGTGCGTGTGGGGCGGCTGTGTGTGTGTTGTAAATATATGAAACACACACACACATTATGTATGTATGTATGTATTATGTATGATGTGTGTGTGTGTGTGTGTTGTGGTGTAGCATATGTATATATATATATTATTATATATATATATTAAAATAATATATAATATATATTTAACAAAACACACAAAAGATTTTGTATAAATTATATATTAATCATTTATATTAAAATTTTATATATATATATATATAATTTTATATAATAATATATATATATTTTATGTATCTTATAATCTTTATCAAATATCTTTGGGGGTTAAATGTGAAAAATTAATATTATTATATTATTATATATATATATAATATATTATAATATATATATATATACCAAAATACACACACAAAAAATTTTTTATAAATTATAATATAGATCAATCTAAATATATTTTATATATATATATTTTAAAATATTATAAATATTAAAAATACATATGCATACACACAACACACACAACCACACACTACATACATACATACATACATACATACTATTGTTTTGTGTGTGTTCATATTTTTAATACACACACACACGCACGCACACCGCACCACGCACGCACACACACAAAACCCACACACACACACAACACACACACACACACACCCACACACCACACACACCAATATATATATATATATATATATTATATTATATAATATAAAAGATGGAAAAATGCAATCCGCATTGATACATAGATATCCCCTCCCTGACCGGGTCCTCCGGGTATAAACCGGAGGCCAGTGCAAACCAACCAGCCACACGCCCCCAAAAAAGGAGTGTACAACTAGGGTCTCACTAGCTCCATAGCAAAACCCAGTACTCAATTTGAGCAGGGATACGAATTTTTTTTTTTACCACACTCCTCGGGGGCCTGGGTGGATTTGTTTAGAAATTAAAATCATCGATCTACGAGGTATTTTAAAGGGGAATAATGCAATACCGCATTGTATCGTTAAAACCCTCCCTGCCCAGGACTCGAAACTAGGTCCCTCCGGGCATAAAACCGGAGGCCAGTGCTAAACCCCCATCCACACGACCCCTGTAACAGCACGCCCCCCAAATCTGAAGTTCACATATTTTCCCCGTTGGGTCACATCGGGCCCACACCCCATTGGACTCGGGTTCCCCTCTTCCTTTGCACTTACACAGTGCTCGGTCACAAAATCCGAACCGAGATCAGCATTCCCCCCAAACCCCCAGCAGAAACGGAAACAGCACAACGCATGGACTGCCCACCCTTACCGACGGGGGAGCCTACCCCCCCCTGATCTCCGACTTCACCTTCATCAACGCCGCCCCTTTTGGGCACTAAAACCCATAAAAAACACTCCCCAAGAGATAAGACCCAGTAGTAAAGAGTAGATCCCAACCAATTCACTATCCCAAAAAAGGGTTTTTTAACTAGGATTTTTACCAGCTCTAAGACATTACCTACATTTAACTTGAGAAATATAGCAGTTTTCACACACTCCCCATGGCATCGGGGGAAAATTGATTTTGCAATCAAACCCAAAAGTCGATGTACTAAAGTATATTTATAAGATGGAAAATTTCAATCCCCGCATTGATTCGATAAATAACCCGGGGCCCACAGGGGTGTGCGAAAAACTTTGCTCTCATTCTTAAGTATGTTTGATAGCTATTCTATGGAGCTAGTGAATCCCTTTTTGATGCATAATGTGTATATATATTGTAATATATATATATATATATATATATATATATATATATATATATTATATAATTTTCCATAATATTTTTAAAATTTTAATACTAAATGTCATCGACACACTCCCTGCAAGGACATCCTCCTGGTGAACGGTTACGCGGCTGATTCAGAGCAAAGGGGAGAACGTACAATAAAGGCTTTGGACGGGCGCAGGGGGTTTTGCCAAGCAAAATGCCAAGAAGTGCTTTACCCCCGGGTCTCAGGGTTTTGCTGGGTGGTTTAAAAGGGAATGTATGGACCCGCCCTCGAAAAAATTCCCCCTGGGCTCCTACGCGTTATCGGGGCGGTTTCGCGTCCCCCCCTTTGGTTGCTGCCGCGATGCTAATTGCTTGCATTTACCCTAGCCTATTTTCCCCTTTACGGATTTTTCGCATTGGGAAAACCTCGTGCACCTTCGGGTGAACTGGACCCCATCTTAGGGCGCATGCTCGGACGTGGGCAGAACTTTACCTCTCGCAGGGAGGGTGTGTCGGGGGGCCTTAGTGTGCCTGCCTACATGTGCATAGGTTGCCATTCTTTTGCTGGGGACTGGTAGGGTAACCATCTGATGCTGCCACTCTTTTTTTCGCATAGGAATGAATAGGAGGCCTTACCCGGTTTCTTTTAAAATAGCTGTTTTCTAAACAGAAGCTTCCCCCCCGTCCCCCATGGGAAACCCGCCGGGAATGTTAGCTTCTCTCCCTCCTGTGATGAACAGTTTTGGATGGTTTTTCAGGGGGTAAAGGAACTTCCGGAAAAGTCAACAACCCCCTTCCCTCACTGAGGTGAAACGCCTTTGGGAGGCTTTTTTCAGAGAAAAATGGTTCACTTTGAAAAGGTACAGGTCCTCTCCTCCCTCACTGGGGGTGAAAAAACCCTTTGGGGGGATTTTCAGAGTGACGAAAAAACACCTGGAAAAAGTGCGGGCTCCTTTCCTCACTAGGTAAAACAGGCTTTGGGGGGCTGTTTTCAAGGAAAAAAGGGATTCACGTTGAAAAGGACAGGACCTCTCCTCCCTCACTGAGGTGAAAAAACCTTGGGTGATTATTTCAGGGGGATGAAGGAACCGCCGGGAAAAGTGAAAGAGCTTCCATTCCCCACTGAGGTGAAGAAACCTTTGGGTTTTTCTTCATTTGGCACTTCAAGGATAGAAAAAGGTTTCAAACATGATTTCCTGGGGTGGGAAGGCATCCCCCTGGCTCTCCCTAGGGGTTTCACCTACCGACGTGTTTGCTTGTTGGGGCCACCCTGTGCACTGTGGAGAGGGGAGCCCTAGGGTTGAGCGATGCCGTGAAGGTCCCCCTGGGCTACAACCCCTCTTTGGTCCTCATTCCAGCAAGACAGGGGCCTGTTGGGGCCCCGTCAGGTCAATCAGTGGTCTCCTTCAGGGGGCCTGGGGTCAAGCAGTCATGCCGCCTTGAACTCACACTGGTCCGTGAGTGCCGCTACAATGGCTATTGACCCTCGACAGACTCAAATGTTGATGACCCATGCAAGGGGGCCCCAGCCAGGGCAGCCCCTTTAAAGCATTTTCCCCTCCTGGGGGCAAAAAAAACCCTGTGCCGGGTTGACTCTGTCACCCCTGCTGCAATGGACAAGACGAAAAAATCAAAAAAACAATGGTATATCCACAATAGCCCAAACAAATAGATTCTCGCCCCAAACCAGGAAGTCTCGGGTTTCCCCCTCAACGACCTCCCTGACTGAGAGGGGGCACTAGCTAAAACCACCCGAATCAACTGCTGCCCCCACGAGCAACCCCCAAATCCAAAACCGGGCTGACACTCCTAGGCCGAGGGGGGACCCCGGGGGAAGTCTGGACCCCCTAGCCCTTTTCCTCAATTAAAAGTCCCGGGGGGCTAAACCTGAAGGTTTCCCAAAAAGCCTACCAACTGGTATGCATTGGAGTTGCAATGTAAAATCCGGCTTCGACCCGGGGTTCCAAGATAGGGCACGTCATCATCCCAAAGATAAAGCTCCCCCTGAGTTTCTTGCAGGAAACAAAGGAACTAAAAGATGGGGGGAAAGGAGTCTCCCCCACTGAATCCCGAGGAAAAAGAGGCAAGAGGGTGCTACTTGGCTTCTCACTATAGATGTGGGATGATCACTCACACCCCATTTCTTGGGCTTCCCGTGTCAAAAGGAAAGACTCCACCAGGAAAGCCCTGGTGACCATGACAGGTGCCCCACCCTTTTTGATCTGGGTACTGGGGCCCTCAAACCCAGAACATATGTACAATGTTTTTTCAGTGCAAAAAAATGGGCACCACCAGGGGAGCTGCCACCAAGCCTAAAGTGGGGTCGTAGTAAGGCACATAACCTGAGGTTTGCTTTAAAGGGATACAAAAAAGAAAAGGGGACACAACACCAAAAGTCCCACTGTGTCAAAGGCATCACACCTGGGCTTTGGGTTTTCTCGTCAGGAAAAAGGCGGCCCCCCGCACAAGTTTACCAAAAGTACCAACTTTGGCCCCCCCCCAGGGGACTATGCTGGGGAAAAAACAAAAATTAAAAAGGCCCCTCGCCCTTTTAAAGGGGGGTAAGCCGCCCCCCGCCAAAACCGATATTTCTGCAAAAGGGTTTCCACTGAAAAAAGTGCAGAAGAAACACGAAATAAAGGTTCCCAAAAAACACTACAAAAACCTCCCCAAGAGACATGATCTCCTCCTCGATAGGAGGACTGTTTACGTGTAGTCACAGCAGTAGCAACAGCTTTGGGGAAGGGCGAGTGAAGAGGGCCAGAAGGGAAACAGGTCGCCCTGCGGCAATTTCCAAGACTGTCACGTCCGGGAAGGGGAAAGGGAAACTGGAGAGAGCCAAAACCGCCCATCCTCCCCTCACCCCAGGACGAGACTCACTCCCCACTCCAATCCAAGCCCAGGGAAGCCAAAACCCGGGTGAATCTGTGCACCGAGCCAGAACAGCTGACCTTGCCCAGGCTAGGCCGCAAAGAAAAAAAACCCGAAACAGCCCGAACAAGAAAGCCAAAGTAAAAAAAATCAACTACCAAAGGCGCCCACCCCCCAGTGGACCCAGGGGTAAAATGCAACAGAAGAAGACCCCCAAGCAACGATGACTTCCATGGAGTTTTTCAGACTCCGACCCCCGTCAAATTTTAAAACGATGACTCTTCTCAGGTATCATTCTTTATGCTGCCACATATTGATGCAAGAGAGGCTTGATCACCTTGTCAGGCAACTATCCCCTCTCCCCAAAGCCGTGCACGCACTGTGGAGACGATTTGATCTCTTTCCGTCGAGTTCCCGGCCGGGAGGCCCCTGAAATTGTACAAATTTTACACCGGCCCCCACTGTAGGAACTTAAAATCACCAGGTCCCGTGCTTCTGCCAAAGACCGAATGATCATAGGGGGGACTTCATGCCACCCCCCCATCCTGGGTCCCTGCTGGGGACGGATACGGCTGGATTTCACATAGCCCAAAATGTTTGAGCATTCCCTGGGTCGCTCTCCTCATACTCATGGATAGTGGCTCAGCCAAAAAGCCACGCCGAATCCAAGTGGAAAACAGACAAAGGGCCCAAATGACAGGCGTTTCGAATGCCTTGGCCCCCTGTCTGGGAAACAATGAACGCCCAAAAGTGAAAAAAGGAAATGCTTGAAGCCCGACTAGTAAATCCATTGTCAAGAGCATACCTAAAACTCGGCCTGGGCCGGGTCCAAAGACCCTGGTACTTTTTAAAGACGAATTATGGAGTCAACCCAGATAAACATGTGCCAAAAAAATTCCAAGGGAAAACTCCCGACAAACCAGCCCTCCTAAGGGAGGCTGTCAGGGATGCCAAGGAAACTGCCAACAGTCACCAAACCACCCTCTAAGATCTATGGCAACGGGTCAGGCGAGCTACCAGCCGCATGCACCATGACCCCCAGTCAGAGGTGAACGACTGGGGCCGATTCTCTGATGGGATCTTTTACCCCATCATTTCCACCTAGGACTGCAGGTGAGCTTGCATTCCTCAACTCATCAATAATCCTGGGAAACTCCACTCACCCCCGGTTGGAGGCGGCTCCCCTAGTTCCCCCCCTAAAGCAAAGACCAGGAAATACCGCCCCCTCTGGCCGATGGGTGGAGGATGGTACTAAACCAGTTCCATGAAAAAGGACGCCCCCAGAACCCTAGCCCCCGCTCTTGACACAATAATTGGGGACTCTGGGTAGTATTCCTTCCGGGGGAAAGGCTTTTTAATTGGCAAATCCCCCTTGCCCTTCGGAGAGCCTGATCCAGAAAGGGAATCAGGGTAAGCCTTGCTTTGGGTAGGTACTCTTTAGGGAAAACGCCCGAGTCAATTCCCAAAGGTCACCTATCACAGCACTGCCACTGAAATGGAAACCCCCAAGGGTGGGGTTTTCATCCCCCCTTTTTAACACATTCATGTCCTGTATCCTAACTAAACCTCCCAGTGGGGTGCAAGATCATCCCTATGCAGATGATCTTGCTACTCTCCCTGGCCATACTGCCCCAAAAAAAGCCCCGTGTTGTCTGGCTCATATCCGAGGATGTCGTAGGCAGGACTAAAGTCTCTCAGCCAATCCAAAGCCTGGCTCGGACAAAAAATTCAAAGGGACAAATCGAAAATCCCGGGGAAAGGATTGGAAAGGGTTCAGTCTACCTTTACCTAGGGGTAAATGACCGGACCCTCTCCCTTCCCGAAAGGGTGTCCGTACCTGGTTGACTGAACCAAATCAAAACTGTCTGTCTGATGACAATGGGAGACGCATAGGAGCCAACCAAAATATAAATCATTCTATTAATGCTGTCCCCCAATGTGGGCTATGCCCCCTTGCTCATTGGTATTAAAAAAAACATAAACAAACTGGGGACGGTCCAAAACAAGCCCGGGTCATTCTGGGGGCCCCAAGATGGACAAGGTCCCAAACCCCCTCCTGGAAGCCCCCTAATGGAAGCCCCTTGCCGCGGGGGGGGCTTGGGTCCCAATGATCTGGTGAGCCGGGCCGAGGGGTACCCCTACTGGGGGTCACCAGTGAGGGGTGAGCAAAATGGGTTCCTGGTGCACCAAGGGGCCCGGGGGGGGAGGGGAATTTT
>NC_051428.1:10408254-10418489 GCF_015228065.2 Penaeus monodon | reverse complement strand
TGGCCTCTCGGCTCTGCTTTAGACTAGGCACGGGGTATTAATTTTTTCTCTTGAAGTTCATAACAGAGAATTCGATCTCAACTCAAGGTTTGTGCCCACGGCGGTGCTTCAACAAAGTCAGGGTGGGGGGAGTCCATGCCCTTGACAAGTAGTTGCTCTTTGAGATGATAGCATATCAATACCCTGGCTGTGTGTGGCAGCCAGGAGTTGTTTGCAAAGAGTTCTTGAGCTTCTTTTAGGCGTCTGAGTATTTTTCGTCTCATGCTTGTGTTCCTGAATGCCTGGATGACCTTTGAAAGGGACTGAGCTGCCATTAGATCAGTTTGAGAGTCCAGGGGGAGGTTTACCTCCATGAGTAGGTAGAGGACCTTCGCCAACCTCAGGGCACCCAGAATGATCCTGGCAACTTCATTTTGAATTGTCTCCATTTTTCTCTTAATCTTGGCTTTGTGAAATCAGGAGGACAAAAGCATAGTCCACAATAGGGGCCGGGATGGGGTCGTGTGCATTGAAGTCTCCCCCTATGATCACTGGGTCTTGTGCTGCAGTAGCACAGACCTGGCTAAGCTCCTACAATCTGGCCTGCTGTACACATTATACAGCTTGCGGGGGTCCCCAGCAAGGTGAATTTCAACAGCAAGAGGTTCAACATCGTCCTCACAGCGCAGTGCAAATGACCAGGGTGATCAAGCCTCTTGCCAGCTGTGCTTGGCAGCATGAAGACATGCTACCTTGAGAAACGAACAGTTTCTTCTGTTACTGTTATTGCGTGAAGGGTGGCATTTCTTGTATTGAAGCCATTGATGTTCCACTGTAGTCTGCTTAGACTGTATGCCATGATGTTACTTGGTATTAGTTGCATCTGAGACGTCTTTATATTCGGATTCAGAGTCGGACAACTGCATTGTGAAGTCCTCGCTATTTGAGGGATGTTCATCTGTTTTGGGCGGTTTGTCAGGCTGTCCATGGGGAGGTGGAGAGCCTTTGGTAGCTCTTACTTTTGTTGGCTTGGCTTTTCTCTTGTCAGGCTTTGTCTGTGTCTTTTTTCTTTGCTGGCTGTACCTAGGTAAGGTCAGCCTGTTCTGGCAATGACCGCACAGATTCAGCCTGTTTGGCTCTGCCTGTGCCTGGGTTGGAGTGGGAACGGGAGTCGATTTTTGGGGTAAGGGAGGGGCTGTTTTTGCTCTTTCCAGCTTCCTCCCTTTAAGGACTACAACAGTCTGGGTCACTGCCATCATGGCGACCGTGACTGCCTTCTCGGCCTCCTCACTCGACCTCCCCAAAGCTGTTGCTACTACAGTGTCTACAGCAGTCAGCAGGTGAGTCATATCTTCCTCATCAAAGAGGATATCGTCTCTTGGGGAGGCTTTTGCTGTGTCCTTTGAACCTTTATTCCTCTGGTTCTTTTTATGCACATTAGCAATGGCCAATGGTTGGAGTTATCAGTGTCAACTGAGGAGGAGCTTCCTTCCTCTTAGGAGGTCGAGGAAAATTTTCCCTTTTATTTTGTCCCAAGACATGGTGTCTGGGGGAGAAAGAACAAAGTCTGGTTGTTTGGGCAACCTCTTGTCGCCTGAGGGCCGCCTCGCTCCTGGCAGAGCAAGCCAGGCTCCAAGCATGATGCCTCAGTTGGGATCAGTTGGGACATTTTGGCAGTTGTGTCCCTTTGACAACCGGCTTTTCTCTGCATCTCCAATGCTCTCATCAGTTGGTAGGCATTGCCGAAGCCTTCAGGCTTATAAGGAACCTAAACTGTGGAAAACGCCTAGGTCGTTTCAGACCGCCCTTTCGGCTTGTATTCTGGGCTCTGGTCGTGGGAGCAACAGCTGTTTCGGCTGGTTCAGCTTGTGCTCCTATCTCTATCAGGGAGGACGTCTGAAGTCAGAGCTATATAACTAGCTTAGTTATATAAATAGACCTTCTGGTTAACTTTTCCTCCGGTTATCGCCGAGAACCTGTCCCTCCAAACTTTGAGCCTTGAATTTCTGGCTCTGTGAACAAGGTTTTTCACTCGCACTAATTGACACTTACGTAAGTTTCCACCTCTCAATGAAGTGTTAAGTAAAGAAAATGAGCACAGAGCAATTGTTCACATACAACAATATCCATATTCATATTTATACAGACATAATTACAAAACGACACAAGATATACGTAGGAATACACGCATAAAAGAGAGAATAAAGACACATATTTATGATTTTTAAAGCCTTTTCAGTGAGTGTTTCCTTGTCAGTGCATCCTTTCATCTCGTCAGGTGTAATGTTGTAGTGTAAAATAACCTGTTAACGAAAATGAATACGTTCTTAAAACTGACACCTACATTAGTTTTATGAGGTCAGTAAGTGTTTATCCAACGTTATTTATAGTTACACAGTTTACATTAATGAACTAATATCAATTCAACTCAATTATCACATTTCCATTAGCAGAGGACTAATATACTAATATATATATGCGGTATAAATTACGGTAACATTGTGTTAATGTAGGCTAGCCATTTGACCGAAAATAGTTTTACTGGCAGTATATAATATATATAGTATATATATATATATATATATATATTATAATATATATATATATACATATATATATATATACATATTATGATATACTATATATAATCATAGATATACATAATATAATATATATATAATACATATATAATATATACATAATACATATATATACATATATATATATCATATAATAATATACTAGAGATATACATATATATATATATATATCTTATATATATATAATATATATACTATATATATATATTGTATATATTATACTATATATATATATATATATATATCATTCTATATATATATAGTATTATATACTATATATATATACATATATATAATAATATTATATATAATATAATCATATAATATTTATATATATTATATATATATATATACATGTGATATGATATTTTAATATTGCTTATATGGATAGATATAACTAACGATATATATATATATATATTATCATATATATATATATACATTATATATATATGTTATTATATATAGATATATATATATATATATAGATTATATATATTATATATATATATATATATATATATATATATATATTATATATATATACTATACGATATATATATATATACTATATATATATATATATATTATATATATATACTATATATAATATATATATATCTACTATATATAATGTAATTAGATATATTATATTATATATATATATCATGATATGTAATATATGTATATATATATAGTATATATATATATGATGTATAATATGATATATATATATATTATATATATATATAGTTATATCATTAATGTATATATATATATAATAGTATATATTTATTTTAAAATATTTTATATATTATTAATAATTGGATATTATATAATATATATAAATATTTTATAATAAGTTTTCATATATAAAAATTATATATATTATATATAATCTAATATAGTATTGTATAAATTTATAATATATATAGATAATATATAATATATATATTTATATATAATATTTATTATTATAAATATATATTATAGATATATATATTTTATTATAAAAATCTAAAAGTAAAATTATATATTTATAAAATATATATCTATATATATGATTATATATATATACTTTATATTATATATATCATAAAAATTTTAATAGTTTTATTATATATAATATCTTTTATAATATTAATATATATAAAATACGATTAATAAGTATAAAATAAAAATTATTATTAATTATATTTATATATTAATATAAGTGATTATTATAGATATTATATTAGATTATTATATATAATTTAAAATTATGTGTAGTTTTATATTTTAAAATAATAGAATATTAATATTATTAATATATATATAATATTCTTATCTAATATATATATATTATATATAATATTTAGATATATATATATATTAAGTTATATTAACATATGGGGTGAAATTAGATTTTATACTTACTATATAATTATAAAATATATATTATATATTACATAAATATACTTGATATTATAAATAAAACATATATATATACATATATATATAAATGTATATATAATTAAGAAAATATATATTATATGTACATAGTTTAAAAATAATAGATATTATATAAAATATATATCACTATTATATATATATATTCTTATTAATATATATATAAAATTAAACTGTAAATATATCATATATTATAATTTTTAAATTTTATATAAAATTAAAATTATATATATATACTATATGGTATGATTATTAGTTATATAACTATAATATATACCTATCTATAATTATATATATATATAGATAAAATTAATAGATTTATATATATATAATATATATATTATGATTATATCATATATATATATATCATATATAGTATATATATATATATAATATTTTATTATATATATTATTTCTAGTATTATATATGTATATATATATATATGTAATATATATAATATGTATATATTACATGTATTATATATATACGTATATATATATGTATGTATATATATATATATATTATCTATATATATATATTATATATTATATAATATATATATTATATATTATCTATATATATTATACTATATATATATATATATATATATATATATATATATACTGCCAGTAAAACTATTTTCGGTCAAATGGCTAGCCTACATTAACACAATGTTACCGTAATTTATACCGCATATATATATTAGTATATTAGTCCTCTGCTAATGGAAATGTGATAATTGAGTTGAATTGATATTAGTTCATTAATGTAAACTGTGTAACTATAAATAACGTTGGATAAACACTTACTGACCTCATAAAACTAATGTAGGTGTCAGTTTTAAGAACGTATTCATTTTCGTTAACAGGTTATTTTACACTACAACATTACACCTGACGAGATGAAAGGATGCACTGACAAGGAAACACTCACTGAAAAGGCTTTAAAAATCATAAATATGTGTCTTTATTCTCTCTTTTATGCGTGTATTCCTACGTATATCTTGTGTCGTTTTGTAATTATGTCTGTATAAATATGAATATGGATATTGTTGTATGTGAACAATTGCTCTGTGCTCATTTTCTTTATTTAACACTTCATTGAGAGGTGGAAACTTACGTAAAGTGTCAATTAAGTGCGAGTGAAATAACCTTGTTCACAGAGCCAGAAATTCCAAGGCTCAAAGTTTGGAGGGACAGGTTCTCGGCGATAACCGGAGGAAAAGTTAACCAGAAGGTCTATTTATATAACTAAGCTAGTTATATAGCTCTGACTTCAGACGTCCTCCCTGATAGAGATAGGAGCACAAGCTGAACCAGCCGAAACAGCTGTTGCTCCCACGACCAGAGCCCAGAATACAAGCCGAAAGGGCGGTCTGAAACGACCTAGGCGTTTTCCACAGTTTAGGTTCCTTATAAGCCTGAAGGCTTCGGCAATGCCTACCAACTGATGAGAGCATTGGAGATGCAGAGAAAAAGCCGGTTGTCAAAGGGACACAACAGCCAAATGTCCCAACTGATCCCAACTGAGGCATCATGCTTGGAGCCTGGCTTGCTCTGCCAGGAGCGAGGCGGCCCTCAGGCGACAAGAGGTTGCCCAAAAACAACCAGACTTTGTTCTTTCTCCCCCAGACACCCATGTCTTGGGACAAAATAAAAGGGAAAATTTTCCTCGACCTCCTAAGAGGAAGGAAGCTCCTCCTCAGTTGACACTGGATAACTCCAACCATTGGCCATTGCTAATGTGCATAAAAAGAACCAGAGGAATAAAGGTTCAAAGGACACAGCAAAAGCCTCCCCAAGAGACGATATCCTCTTTGATGAGGAAGATATGACTCACCTGCTGACTGCTGTAGACACTGTAGTAGCAACAGCTTTGGGGAGGTCGAGTGAGGAGGCCGAGAAGGCAGTCACGGTCGCCATGATGGCAGTGACCCAGACTGTTGTAGTCCTTAAAGGGAGGAAGCTGGAAAGAGCAAAAACAGCCCCTCCCTTACCCCAAAAATCGACTCCCGTTCCCACTCCAACCCAGGCCATGCCCTCACAGGCAGAGCCAAACAGGCGGAATCTGTGCAGCCAGTGCCAGAACAGGCTGACCTTACCTAGGTACTGCCAGCAAAGAAAAAAGACACAGACAAAGCCTGACAAGAGAAAAGCCAAGCTAACAAATGTAAGAGCTACCAAAGGCTCTCCACCTCCCCATGGACAGCCTGACAAACCGCCCAAAAACAGATGAACATCCCTCAAATAGCGAGGACTTCACAATGCAGTTGTCAGACTCTGAATCCGAATATAAAGACGTCTCAGATGCAACTAATACCAAGTAACATCATGGCATACAATCTAAGCAGACTACAGTGGAACATCAATGGCTTCAATACAAGAAATGCCACCCTTCACGCAATAACAGTAACAGAAGAAACTGTTCGTTTCTCAAGGTAGCATGTCTTCATGCTGCCAAGCACAGCTGGCAAGAGGCTTGATCACCCTGGTCATTTGCACTGCGCTGTGAGGACGATGTTGAACCTCTTGCTGTTGAAATTCACCTAGCTGGGGACCCCCGCAAGCTGTATAATGTGTACAGCAGGCCAGATTGTAGGAGCTTAGCCAGGTCTGTGCTACTGCAGCACAAGACCCAGTGATCATAGGGGGAGACTTCAATGCACACGACCCCATCCCGGCCCCTATTGTGGACTATGCTTTTGTCTCCCTGATTTTCACAAAGCCAAGATTAAGAGAAAAATGGAGACAATTCAAAATGAAGTTGCCAGGATCATTCTGGGTGCCCTGAGGTTGGCGAAGGTCCTCTACCTACTCATGGAGGTAAACCTCCCCCTGGACTCTCAAACTGATCTAATGGCAGCTCAGTCCCTTTCAAAGGTCATCCAGGCATTCAGGAACACAAGCATGAGACGAAAAATACTCAGACGCCTAAAAGAAGCTCAAGAACTCTTTGCAAACAACTCCTGGCTGCCACATACAGCCAGGGTATTGATATGCTATCATCTCAAAGAGCAACTACTTGTCAAGGGCATGGACTCCCCCCACCCTGACTTTGTTGAAGCACCGCCGTGGGCACAAACCTTGAGTTGAGATCGAATTCTCTGTTATGAACTTGTCAAGGAGAAAAAAATAATACCCCGTGCCTAGTCTAAAGGCAGAAGCCGAGAGGGCCATTGCAGCCATCACTCCTCTGGCTAGTAGAGCTTACTACACAGACGGATCAGTCGACCCCTTAAGCCACAAACCTGCTTTGCAGCAAGGAATGCCACAAAATCCATGAGGATAACTGACAACGCCTCCGCTCTGCAGGCAGAGGCAGTTGCGATCATGGGAGCCCTAGGAGACCACATGTGGTCATACAAACAGATTTCAGGACTGCCTTTGACTGTCCACAACACAGCTTACCCAAAAATCATCTACCCCCTGACCACTGTGCATACCATATCGCAGAGGATTCTTGCTCAGGGTCCCCAGCCACATAGGTATCAAAGGGAACGAGCTAGCTGACAGACTAGCTAACATTGGCAGGGGGTATGCCCCGAAATTCCATGATCATACAAACAAGCCGAAAAATCTTAACACACAGGTCCAATGCCACAGCTCTTCTACAGCTTCACAGAAAGGAAACGAGATCCTCCCCCTCGGCGAGATGGTACTCCACAGGCTATGAGCCACTGAAACAATCAATATAGGTGTCGAAGTCATTCTTCACAGAATCAGACTAGGTTACCAATTCGCACAAACAATTGACTATGCAGACAGGTTTTGCATGCATTGTGGCGAACCTAACACCACCGCGATACATTACTGACAGAGTTTTGAGCACACACTATTTCTGAGACAGGGACCCTCCACAACAGCCGCCGGGCTGGTAAAGAGATTATACCGCATGCTTACATCATGGCGGCAGGAGCATCTGCTGGCATTCCCGCCACCACAATAAGCATCGAGTGCAAAGAATAAAAAAGAAGAGGCAGCCATAAATAGCTGACCCAGGCCGGACCGAATACATGGAAGGCAAACCTCAATGATAATATACAAACACACACACACATGTAATGATCCGAACCATTGTTACAGTGCGCAACGAACCGAAGGCACTCGTTGATGAAGTTAAGACTTGTTTGTATGTCCTTTTTACATTGAGAGGAATGATAGCGTGGGAAAATTTAAGGTCTCATATGAAAATCTACCTGATCACTTTTACTGTTTATTAATTTTAGATGTTTGTAAAAAGAAAGGCAGGCATTACTTCGAAGGATCGTAAGAAAATGCATACAGGATAGAACAAACATTCCCCTTTATTAGTTAATGCCATACAGGTGCACAAACTGCAGAACCTAATTTAGATAAGGGTAAAAAGGGCACGCACACACACACACACACACACACACACACACACACACACACACACACACACACACACACACACACACACACACACACACACACACACACACATACACACATATATGTTATATATATATATATATATATATATATATATATATATATATATATATATATATATATATATATATAGAGAGAGAGAGAGAGAGAGAGAGAGAGAGAGAGAGAGACAAAGGGGTGGTGGTCTTACTCTGCTAAGCACTGTAGCGAATTATAATTCAATTAATATGAAGCATCAGCTCGAATAAAATTTATCCCAAACTTTCATGATTTGATTAACATAAATCTCTACACTTGGAATTTCAGAGGCCTTTCATCAATAGCAGGATCTCGTGTGACCTGTCTACGTACATTTCAGAATTACATAATCCTGACATGCGATTTCCCCCTCCCTTCTCTTATTCTATCTTTTAAAAATTATTAATGATTCACTCACTATTCTCCACTTCAGTTTTGTTAATGGCTGTCTCATAAGTCTTCGTTCATAATTTGACCCTTCCATTTCCAGGGAATATTCAAGTGAAAAGGATATTGTCCTTTGGGGTGAAATCTGTAATATTGTATATACTAGGCTTGGATTAATATGATAAGGTAGGAAAAGGGTTATGTGTAAGTGAAGCACACACACACACACATACATGTATATAGTATACACACATACACACACACACACACACACACACACACACACACACACACACACACACACACACACCAATATTATTATATATATATATATATATATTATATATATATATATATATATATATATAATGTGTATATATGTGTGTATGCATCTACATATATGCACACACACACACACACACACACACACACACACACACACACACACACACACACACACACACACACACGCACACGCACACGCACACGCACACGCACACGCACGCGCACGCGCACACGCACACGCACACGCACACGCACACGCACACGCACACGCACACGCACACGCACACAACACACACAATATATATAATATATATATATATATATATATATATATATATATATATATATATATATATATATATGCACATATATACACACCCAGCCACTGGGTGTACTTATAACTCATCAAATGTAAATCTCACAAATGAAATTTTCATGCCGGATCGCCGTGGTCCCTGTTAACAAAGATCGCTGTCAGGACTGTAAGCCAACAAGGTATGGTAGAAATTGTCCTATTGTTAAGCCAAAGACAAAGAGCGGAGAGCGACCCCGGAGACAGGAGGAAAGTAGGGAGGAAAGAGCGTGAAAGCGAGAAATAGAACCTTAAATGTTGGCTTTAATACTAGTAAAGGGAGAGAATTAGCTGACATGACGAACAGAAGAAGACAGACATTCTTTGTGTGCAAGAGACTAGATGGAAGGGGAAGAAAATCATGAACATTGGAGGAAGATGCAAGTTGTTTTGCTATGGATTGGACGGAAGAAGAAAAAGAGTTGGGGTCATTGAAAGGGAAAAGCTTGTTAAAAGTGCTATGGAAGCAAAGAGAATGTATAATGAAATTATAAAACTGGGGAAAGGAAGATGTGATACTGGATGTTATTAGTGCATATGCCTCACAAGTAGGTTATGAGATGGAAGAAAAAGAAAACTTCTGGAACGACTTTCCTAAGGAAGAAAGATTAGTGACTGAAGCAGATTTCAGTGGTTTGGCGAAGAGATGCAGAGGTGGTGGGCAGATATGGTGTAGGAAGACGGAATATTGAAGGACAAATGGTGGTAAAAGTACTACTGATGTACTGCATCGAAATATAAAGAAAGACAGA
>NC_051428.1:10390830-10398154 GCF_015228065.2 Penaeus monodon | reverse complement strand
CCAAAAACAACCGATTGTCCTTCTCCCCAGACACCATGTCTTGGACAAAATAAAAGGGAAATTTTCTCGCCCCCTAAGAGAGAAGTCCTCCTCAGTTGACATGGATAACTCCAACCATTGGCCATTGCTAATGTGCATAAAAAGAACCAGAGGAAAAAAGGTTCAAAAGGACACAGAAAAAAGCCCCCCCAAAGAGACGATATCCTCTTTGATGAGGAAGGATGACTCACCTGCTGACTGCTGTAGACACTGTAGAAAGCAACAGCTTTGGGGGGGGTCGATGAGGAGGCCGAGAAGGCAGTCACGGTCGCATGATGGCAGTGACCCAGACTGTTGTAGTCCTTAAAGGGAGGAAGCTGGAAAGAGCAAAAACAGCCCCTCCCTTACCCCAAAAATCGACTCCCGTTCCCACTCCAACCCAGGCACAGGCAGAGCCAAACAGGCTGAATCTGTGCGGTCAGTGCCAGAACAGGCTGACCTTACCTAGGTACAGCCAGCAAAGAAAAAAGACACAGAAAAAGCCTGACAAGAGAAAAGCCAAGCTAACAAATGTAAAGCTACCAAAGGTCTCCACCTCCCAGGGACAGCCTGAAAAACCCGCCCAAAACAGATAAAACATCCCTCAAATAGCGAGGACTTCACAATGCAGTTGTCCGACTCTGAATCCGAATATAAAGACGGTCTCAGATGCAACTAATACCAAGTAACATCATGGCATACAGTTAAGCAATACAGGAACATCAATGCTTCAATACAAGAAATGCCACCCTTCACGCAATAACAGTAAACAGGGGAAACTGTTCGTTTTCAAGGTAGCATGTTCTTCATGCTGCCAAGCACAGCTAGCAAGAGGCTTGATCACCCTGGTCATTTGCACTGCGCTGTGAGGACGATGTTGAACCTCTTGCTGTTGAAATTCACCTTGCTGGGGACCCCCGCAAGCTGTAAAAGGGTTACAGCAGGCCAGATTGTAGGAGCTAGCCAGGTCTGTGCTACTGCAGCACAAGACCCAGTGATCATAGGGGGAGACTTCAATGCACACGACCCCATCCCGGCCCCTACAGGAGACCGGATGCGGCAGGCTATCACATAATCAGTGTGCTTGAGACATTACCTGAGATCATTGTTCTCAATACCTGAGAGCCAACACATGTCAGAGGAGGGGCCTAGACCTCACCTTGGCCACTGCAGCTCTGATGGAGAGAATCATATGATGTGTTAATGAGACTGTCACAAGTGAACATCATGGCACTATTACCACCTCATGGATGCTGGCCCAGCCCAAATGCCTCAACCAAATCCGAGATGGAAAACAGACAAGGTCAACTGGCAAACCTTCCAGAATGCCTTGGCCCACTGTCTTAGATACATAGTGAACCCCCACAGAGTGAAAATGTGGAAATGCTTGAAGCCAGGCTTATCAATGCCATAAATCAAGCAGCCTTCCAGACCATACCTAAAACTCGGCCTTGGTACAGGAGTTACAAGGATGCCTGGTACTGTAATGATGAGATCAACCACAGAGTGAACATGTGCAGTAAACAATTCTGAAGGCAAAGAACCCCTGGCAACCTAGCCCTCCTAAGGGAAGTTGCCAGGAATGTCAAGAAAACTACCAAAAGAGTCAGGCAGGAAAAGTGGCTGGAATGGTGTGAGTCCTCTGACCACCAAACCACCCTTACAGAGCTGTGGCAACGGGTCAGGTGAGCTACCAGCCGCTCAGCCCAGGTGCACACATCACGACCCTCAATCAGAGGCAAACAGACTGGTGCATGAGTTCTCTGCGAGAACAAGTAGCAACAGTTTGCGATAGGTGATTATTTCAGGAACCATACAGCCAAAGTTAGATTCCAAAATCACCTATCACAGCACATGCCACTAGGAAATGGAATGCCACAGGGTGTGATTCTCAGTCCAGCCCTTTTCAACACCTTAATGTCTTGTACCCTAATCATATACCTCCCAGTGGGGTGCAAGATCATCTCCTATGCAGAAAATCTTGCAATCATCTCCATTGAACCACACTGCCTAAGTAGAGCCAAGCACTGTCTAGAACTTGTATCTGAGGATTGTTGTAGGACAGGACTAATGATCTCTGCAGCCAAATCAAAGGCCATGGCTCTGAGACACAATGTTCAAGGCACAAGTCTGAGAATCCAGGGAATGGACTTACAGTGGGTCCAGGTCTTCCAAAACCCTGGGGTAAGATTAACTGAACCCTCTCCTTTCAAAAGGAGGTCCAGAGCAAAACAAACCAAAGCAAGACTGTTTGTGACGAGAGCAATGACTTGGAGACACATAGAAGTTAGACGTAAAGTACTATCATCATTCTTTTTACATGCCGTCTGCTCTATTGTGGACTATGCTTTTGTCTCCCTGATTTTCACAAAGCCAAGATTAAGAGAAAAATTGAGACAATTCATAATGAAGTTGCCAGGATCATTCTGGGTGCGCCGAGGTTGGCGAAGGTCCTCAACCTACTCATGGAGGTAAACCTCCCCCTGGACTCTCGAACTGATCTGATGGCAGCTCAGTCCCTTTCAAAGGTCATCCAGGCATAGAGGAACACAAGCATGAGACGAAAAATACTCAGACGCCTAAAAGAAGCTTGAAGCTCAAGAACTCTTTGCAAACAACTCCTGGCTGCCACACAGAGCCAGGGTATTGATATGCTATCATCTCAAAGAGCAACTACTTGCCAAGGGCATAGACTCCCCCCACCCTGACTTTGTTGAAGCCCCGCCGTGGGCACAAACCCTGAGTTGAGATCGAATTCTCTGTTATGAACTTGTCCAAGGAGAAAAATAATAATACCCCGTGCCTAGTCTAAAGGCAGAAGCCGAGAGGCCATTGCAGCCATCACTCCTCTGGCTAGTAGAGCTTACTACACAGACGGATCAGTCGACCCCTTAAGCCACAAACCTGCATTGCAGCAAGGAATGCCACAAAATCCATGAGGATAACTGACAACGCCTCCGCTCTGCAGGCAGAGGCAGTTGCGATCATGAGAGACCACATGTCCTTCCCTCAGGGAAGGACATGTGGTCAAAAAACAATTCAGGGCAGCCTTTGCTGCCACAGCACGTTACCCGAATCTCTACCCCTGACCATGTGCATCCCATATCGCAAGGATTTTTGCTCAGGGTCCCCAGCCAAAGGGTATAAAGGGAACGAGTAGCTGACAGATAGCTAACTTTGGCAGGGGGTATCCCGAAATTTCCCATGATCATACAAACAAGCGAAAAATCTAACACACAGGTCCAATCCCACAGCTCTTAAGCTTACAAAAAGGGGAACGAGCCTTCCCCCTGGGCGAATGTACTCCAAGGCATAGCCATGAAACAATCAAAATAGGTGTCGAAGTCATTCTTCAAAAATCAGACTGGTTCCCAATTTTCGCACAACAATTGACTTGCAGACGGGTTTTGCATGCATTGTGGCAAACCTAACACCCCCCGCGATACATTAGAAAAATTTTGAACACATTTTCTGGGGAAGGGCCCTCCACAACAGCCGCCGGGCTGAAAAAAAAGTTTAACCCGCATGCTTACATCATGGCGGCAGGAGATTTGCGGGCTTTCCCCCGCCACCACAATAAGCATCGGTGCGAAGAAAAAAAAAAGGCAGTCATAAATAGCTGACCCGGGCCGGCCCGAATACAGGGAAGGCAAACTAAATAATAATATACAAACACACACAAAAATTAATGATCCAACCATTTTTTACGGGCGCAAAAACCCAAAGGCACCGTTGACGAATTTAAGATTGTTTGTAGTCCTTTTACTTTGAGAGAATGATAGCGTGGGAAATTTAAAGGTCTCATGTAAAAATCTGCTTGATCACTTTACGTTTTTTAATTTTTAGATGTTTGAAAAAGAAAGGGCGGTTTTCCCCCAAAGGATCGTAAGAAAATCACACGGGATAGAAAAAACTTTCCCCCCTTTATTAGCAAAATGCCATACAGGGGCACAAACGGAACTTAACTAGTAAGGGAAAAAAGGGGCACACACACAAACACACCCCACACACACACAACACCCCACACACACCCAACACACACACACACCACACACCACACACACCACACATCCCTATATATTATTATATAATATATATAATTATATATTTTAATTTTAAAATTATATAATAATATATATATTAGAGGGGGAGAGAGAGAGAGAGAGAGAGAGAGAGAGAGAAAGGGGTGGTGGTCTGAGAGAGAAAAAAACTGGTGGAGAGACACTGTCTTTTAAAATTCTGCAAGCCTGTAGCATTTAAAATTAAATTTAATATAAAGATCAGCTCGAAAAAAATTTATCCCAAACTTTCTGATTTGTTTAAATAAATCTCTACACGGGGAATTTCAGGGGCCTTTCATCA
Source organism: Penaeus monodon (assembly GCF_015228065.2). Lineage (NCBI taxonomy): Eukaryota > Metazoa > Arthropoda > Malacostraca > Decapoda > Penaeidae > Penaeus > Penaeus monodon. Next base: position 10,393,774 of record NC_051428.1, on the reverse strand, counting down.
TCGGGATCTCGTTACCGTCTCGTACATTTCAGAATTTCATAATCCTGAATGCGATTTCCCCCCCCCTTTCTTTTCTATCTTTTAAAAAATTTTTAATGTTTACCCTATTCTCCACTTTAGTTTTGTAATGGCTGTCCATAAAATCTTTGTTTATAATTGACCCTTCCATTTCCGGGTATTTTAAGTGAAAGGATTTGTCCTTTGGGGTGAAATCGTAATTTGAATTTTAGGGTGATTAATTATAAGGGAGGAAAAAAGGGGTTTTTAAGTGAAACACACACACACACAATCATTTTTATAGTATCACACATACACACACACACCCACAAAACACACACACACACACACACACACACACACACACACCCACACACACACACCACAATATTATATATATTATTTTATAAATTAATATATTTATATATATTATTAATAAATATTTTTTGATATATTGTGTATGCTAACATAATGCACACACACACACACACACAACACAAACCCCACACACACACACACACACACACACACACAACACAAAACCCCCCCCACACGCACACGCACACGCACACCACACGCAAAGCACACCTACCCGCGCACAAACACACACCACACCAACACACACACACACACGCACACGCAACGCACGCGCACGCGAAAAAAGCACACGCAACGCACACACACACATATACACAACCACCATATATATGTATAATTAATTTTATATTATATATATAAAATTTTATATATATATAAAAATATATATAATTATAATATATATTATATATAATGCACATAAACACACCCCCAAACCCCGGGGTACAAGCCGGTGGCAATGCCGGTGCCCCGCCGGATAAATGGGGGGGGTTGCAGCGGGGGGTGTCAACTTAAACTCATCAAATGTAAACTCACAAAAGAAATTTTTATGCCGGATCCCGTGGTCCCTGTAAAAAAAGACGTGTCGGGCTGTAAGCCAAAGGTATGGAGAAATTGTCCTATTTTAAGCCCCAAAACAAAGAAACGGAGAGCGACCCCGGAAGGAGAAATAGGGGGGAAAGAGCGTGAAAGCGAGAAATAGAAAAATTAAATGTTGGGTTTAATATAGTAAAGGGAGAAATTAGCGACATGACGAAAAGAAAAAGAAAATTTTTTTGTGTGCAAGAGACTAGAGGAAGGGAAGAAACATGAAATTGGGGGAAATGCAAGTTGTTTTGTTGGATTTGGGCGGAAAAAAAAAGAGGGGTCATGAAGGGAAAAGCTTGTTAAAAGGTTTTGGGAAACAAAAAAGAATGATAATGAAATTTAAAAATGGGGGAAAGGGAAAAGTGATACGGATGTATTATGATATGCCCCAAAAATAGGTATGAGATGGAAGAAAAAAAAACTTCGGAAGACTTTCCCAAGGAAAAAAGATTAGTGACGAAGCAGATTTATGGTTTGGCGAAGAGATGCAGAGGTGGTGGCGATATGGTAGGAAGCGGAATATTGAAGGACAAATGGTGGTAAAGTACTATGTGTCTGCATCGAAAATAAAGAAAGACAGAAATATAGAGAAAGACAAAAAACACTGCCCGGTTTTTTGAAAAAAAGTTTTGACAAAGTGCTAAGAGAAAAGGGATTGTATTTTTGTAAAATTGGGGGCGAGAAATACAAAAGAGGATTTCAATACATGTATGAAGAAGTAAGAAGAGGTGAGAATTTTCAAAATGAGGTAGAATTGAATCAATGTTTGGGGTTTGGACCGTTCTTTTTTGCAATGGTAAGGAATGGCTAGAATGAGCTGACAAAATCACCTGGACGATGATGTTTGCTATCATCTGAAAAGAGAGGAAAACAGGTGGAGGGAACACTGGGGATATGGAGGGAAAGCATGAAAAAAAGGTTTAAAGTCAATAAAAGCAAGACGGGAAAATTGTGTAAATGAAGGGGTTGATAGTGGAAAGGGGAGGAGCAAGGTAGAAATTAGAAGGACAAAAGGGAGAAGAATTAGATAGTGAGGATACGCCAAGTAATGGAGATTTCAACAGAGGGAAGAAGGTGCAAACGGGTAAACAGTGGAAAAAAAAGATCACAAGGATTATAAAACGGATTCGGTAGAGTAAAAGGAAAAAAATGTAAGCATGGTGAGGTGGCAGTTTTTTAGAAATGGAAAAAGTACCATTTACGAAAAGGGACGGGCTAGAGATGTGAGCTCCCCCGGTGTTTATTTTTTGGGGGGGTGACGAGGACGGATTAGAAAAGCTACATAGAGGGGCAGTAAGGTTAAAAGTTGGGGGAAAATAAAAAAGAAAGAATTAATCAGTAGAAGAATGAAAGGTGGATTACCAAGTTAGAAAAAAGAGGGAGATCGAAAAAAAGGGTTTTGGATGAGTTACAGGGGCATGAAAGAGGTCGGTGTTTGGGGGGAAGAGCTTAGGGGTAGAATATATGGAAAATGAAAACCACTGTGGGCCCCCGAGCGGGAGCAGTCGAAAGAAAAGAAAAAGGAAAAATATGTATACACCCCCCACACCCCACCCACACAACACACACACACACACACACACAATTATTTTTATATATAGATATATAAAATATAAATATATATATATATATATATATAACACACCCCCACCAACACCACACACAACACAAACAACCCCCACACACACACACACACCCACAACACACACACACACACAACACCACAAAAAACAAAAAATCCAAAAACACCACAAACGCACCCCATAATATATAAAATATCTATCTATTTTCTTATATATGTATATATATATATTTTAAAATTTTATTATATTATAAAATATTTATATATTTATATACAATACATATACATAACTTACATATAAAAATACGAATTTAATACACACAAAAAACCAAAAACCCACACACACACAAAAAAACCCCACAAAAACACACACACACACCCCACACAACACCCCACCACACA
>NC_051428.1:10381647-10389147 GCF_015228065.2 Penaeus monodon | reverse complement strand
ATTTGCCCATTTTTTTAGCGTATGCTTTTACATTTTTCTTACAGAATTTTATTTCAAAAATTTTTCCCCCCCCCTTTTTAAACGCTTTTTTTGCTTTTTTTTTTGGCCCTTTAGTTTTTGAGTTTTTTTTGAACTCTTAAATTTTACGATTTGGGGTTAAGTTTTAGTACTTTTTTAACACATTTCCCTGTTCGCGATCTATCCCCAGTACTTTTCCCTTTAGTCTTTCAGCTTTTTTTTCAATCCTTTTTACGATTAAAAATCACTTACCTCCCTTTCGTTTTTTTAGAGTTGTTCTACTCGAGCTAAATATATTTTTTTTCCCTTTTTTCCCTAAACTAACTGTTTTTTTCCCTCTTTTATTCTTCGATATTTGCCTTTTTTCCTTCTACTTTTACAATTCCCTAAAACCATTAATATTTTCCCCTTTACTCCTTTTCCTCCTCGCCTATTGCTGCTTCTGCTTTTTTTTTGTTTTTCTGTCTCTTCTGTTTTTTCGTCTAAAATTGTTTCCGCTTCTTTTTTCCCGTTTACCACGGCTTCCCCCCTTTTTCCCTTTGATTGCTTTTTCCCTGTTTTCCTTTGGTTATATTATGTTTATAAAAAAGGACTGTAATTGTTTTAAAGTACTAATTAATCGGGTCTCCGCAAAGAAACAAAAAGGGTTTAGTCACTCCTTTTTTTTTGGTTTCATTTTTTCCTTATGGGGGTTTTAAAGGGGCCCCCCTTTTTTCTTTCCTAAACCTCTCCTCCCCACTTTTTTTTTAAATAGGGAAATGGTTTTAAAGCGAGGTGTAATCGTGTGTGTGTTGTGTGGTTTTTTTGTGTGTGGGTGTGGTGTGGGGTGTGGGTGTGTGTTGTGTTTTTGGGTGGGGTGTGGGTGTGTGTGGGTGTGGGTGTGTGTGTGGGGTGTGTGCGTGTGTATCTGTGTTGTGTGTGTGTGTTGGGTGTGTGTGTGGTTGTGGGTGTTGTGTGTGGTGTGTGTGTGTGGTGTGTGTGTGTGGGGTTTTGTGTGTGTAATATATATCTTATATATAATAAAATTTTATTTTATTATATATAATATATATATAATTAAATAAATATAAAAATAAATATTTTAATATACATAAATATAAATTATATAATAGTATATATATATAAGGTTATATAATATTATATTTTATATATATGTTTTTAAAATATACATATATAAAATTAAAATTATATATAAAATATATATTATATATATAAAATATATATTTATTTAAAATTTAAAATATATATATAGATATATTATATATATATTAAAATATATATATAAAATATATATAATATTTTTATATATATATATATATAATATATATATCTTATATATTATATATATTTTTAAATCCCAGAAAAAACACCCAAAACACACACACACCCCACACAAAACACACACACACAACAAACATATAAAATTATATAATATTATATTTTATATATTTTATAATATTATTTATAAAATAATATATGTGTGTGGGTGTGTGTGTGTGGTGTGGGTTTGTTTTGTGTGTGTGTGTGTGTTGTGTTTTATAATTTCAAAAAATACAAACAAAAAATATATATATATATAAAAAATATATATATATATTATAATATTATAAATATATATATTTTAATATTTTAAAATATATATTTATTATATTATATATATGTGTGTGTTTTGGTGTGTGTGGAGGTGTGTGTGTGTGGGGGTGTGTGTGTGGTGTGTGTGTGTGTGAAAAATATATATATAAAATAAAATATATATATAAAATATATTTTATATATATATATATATTAATATTTTAAAAATATATATATAAATATTATATATATATATACATCTGTATATTTATATTTTATATATTTATATATATATTTATTTTAATATAAAAATATAATATATACATATATATACATAAAATCATAAAAAATATATATAAAAATTATATATTTATATATATATATATATAAAAAACATATATATATATATATATATATATATATATTTTAAAATTAAAATTTATAAGGTGTGTGTGTGGGGTGTTTGTGTGGGGGTTTTTTTGTGGGTGTGTTTGTGGTTGGTGTGTGTGTGTGTGTGTGTGTGTTGTGGTGTGTCTGTTGGGAGTGAGTGTTTTTTTTTTTTTTGTGGGGTTTGTGTGTCTGCATATGTGTATAATATACATATATAAAATTAATATATTTTATATAAAATTATATTATATAATTATTATAAAATATTATATATACATAACATTTTAACACTTTTCCCCGGTTTTTAAAAGAATAAAATAGATATTATATAATAATATATAAAAATTTTATAATATAGATATATATATTATTTTATAATATAATTTTGTTCATTTTATATTTTATATATTATATATATATATATAATATAAATTTTTGTATATTATATATATAAAAATATATATAGGCAAAAATATGTATTATAAAAAAGGGGTAAAAATTTCTTTTTGTGGTTTTAATAGAAAAATAAAAAATCCTTCCCCACTTTTGCATTTCCCTCCCCCTTTAAAATTTTTTGAAAATTTCCTGAGGGCTGATTTTATTTCCCTTTCCCAAATACTACGTTGAGAGCCGAGAAAGAGTAATCAATATTTACAATAATGAACTTTTTTGATTTTTTAAACTGTACGGGAGTTTGTTTGCTTAAACCCTTCCCCTTGTTTACTATATATAAGTGAAAATATGTATTACAGCTGCTCTCAATTTTGGGCCCTTTTTTATATTTATATAAAGGTGTTTTGTTTAAAATTTTTAAAAGGGAATTTCCTTTAAAACCTTATGGATTTTTTATAGTCATGTTTTTATCCTTTTTAAAAAATTTTCAGTGGGGTTGCTTTATCGCGTTTCCTTACTTAATCCTTTTGTCTTTAAAAAAAAAAAAAAAAAAAAAAAAAAAAAAAAAATTTTTTTTTTTTTTTTTTTTTTTTTTTTTTTTTTTTTTTTCCAAAAAAACTTTTTGGGAAAAAAATAGTTTTTTTAAAAAAAAAAAAATGGGAAAAAACAAACCCAAAAAGAATTTTAAATTGGGGAAAAAAAAATAATTTTTGGGGGTTTTTGATGGAAAAAAATATGGGAAATAAAAAAAAAAAAATTTTTATTTAAAAATAAAAAAAAAAAATTTGGGGGAAAAAGAAATAAAAATATTAAAAAAATTTAAAATAAAAGAAAAAAACGATGATAATTCTACTATGTTTTTGTAATTTTTAAAAATTAAAATGATAATAAAAATTAATTTCAAGTGATGTGACGATGTTTTTGGTAAGAAAACAAACGGATGAAAAATAAGGAAAACAGTTAAAAAAAAGGGGGGGAAACACTAAAAAAATTTTTAAAAAAAGGAAAAACGGGGATTTATAAAGAACCAAAAAAAGTATAACGGAAATTTTTTTTAAAAAAAAGATATAATAAAATACATTTATATAAATATTAAAAAGGCCAAACTTAGAGAAAGCAGCATGCTAATAAAATTTTTTTTTCACTTCATAATAAAAAAAAACAATGAAAATTTTAAAGCAAAAAAACTGTACATTTAAACAAAATCACAAAGATTTCACTTTTAGTAAATATGATTACTCTTGCCTAGGCTCTCTAACGAAGTTTTTGACAGGAAGTAACTCAGCCATCGGGAAATTAAAAAATTTAAGATGAGCAAATAGAAAAATGGGAATGGATTTATTATTTTTTATCACCCTATGTAATTTATATACATTTTAATATATACAATAATCATATATAATTAAAATTAATAATTATATAAAATATAATTTTAATATTATATTATATATAATATTTTTAAAAATTTATATACTATATATTATATATATATATATCTATATTATATATATTAAAAAATTAATAATATATATATAATTTATTTTATATATACGGGAAAAGTGATATTGATTTTAATAAAAAAATAATATATAATATTATTATATAATATTATAATATATAATATATATATGTTATATATCAAATATGCAGAACAAAAAACCACACACACACACACTCACTCACACACAGACACCCCCTCACACTCACACACACTCACACACACACACACACACACACACCACAACACACAACACACACACCACACACACACAAAAAACTAGGTATAAATAATTTTATATATAATAGATATATATATATATGTATATAATAATAAAAAATTATAAATATATTATACATTTATCATAATTTTAAAAATAAATTTTAATATATATAAATATATATCAAAAATATTTATTATATTATATTTTAAATTATTTTAAGAGAATATAATTTTTAATTTAACTTTTCTATAATTATATAAATAATATAATAAAATTTTATGATATATATAAATATATAATATAAATTAAAAATAAATACATATGAAAAAATATATATATAAAATTAGATATATATATATATATTTAATTCCCCATTATTATTTATATATAAAATATATATTAAAAATACATATAATTTTTAAATTTGTGTGGGTGTGTGGTGTGTTGTGTTGTGTGTGTGTGTGTGTGTGTGTGTGTGTGTGTGTGTGAGAGTTTGTGTGTGTGTGTGTGTGTTCTGTGTGTGAGTGAGTGTGTGTGTGTGTGTGTTTGTGTGTCTGCATATGTGTATATATATACATATATATATATATATATATATAATATATATATCTATATATATATATCTATATATATATTTATATATACATATACATATATACACTTTTACCCGTATATATATAATAATATATATATATATAATATATATATATATATATATATATATATATAATATATATATATATATATATAATATATGTATATATATATATGTATATAAATATACATATGTGTGTGTATAGAAAAATAAATAAATCCATTCCACATTTGCTATATTGCTCATCCTTAAAAGTTTGTAAATTCCTGATGGCTGAGTTACTTCCTGTCAAATACTATCGTTAGAGAGCCTAGAGCAAGAGTAATCATATATTACTAATAAGTGAACTCTTTGATGATTCTGTTAACTGTACTGAGTTTGTTTGCTTCAACCTCTCATTGTTTACTATATATGAAGTGCAATATGTATTAGCATGCTGCTCTCTAAGTTTGGCCTTTTTATATATTATATAAATGTGATTTGATTATATCTTTAAGAATTTCCGTTATACTTATGGATTCTTATAGTCATGTTATTATCCTTTTTAAATAATTTTCAGTGTGTCTGCTTTATCAGCTGTTTCCTTATCTATTCATCCGTTTGTCTTTTCATTACCAATATCATCGTCACTATCACTATGAATATTAATTTTATTATCATTATTAATATATATATTACAAATAGCAGTAGTAGTAGATTATCATCGTTGTTATGATTATCATTATTACTGTGCCATAATTTTTATGATAGTTTTTATTGTCATATGTCATCACCAATATTATCATATTCTTGTTTTCATTTTCAGCATCAAGTGGAAGTATTCCAATTATTCTTTTTTATCTTTCCATTAACATCATATTTTAGGCGTCATTCAATATTTGAACTTTGCCCCGTAAACAGTGCCCTTTCATGTATGTTATTTGTTCCTCGTCGATATTCCTACACACTCAATCGGGTAAATTCTACGGGTATCACTCCGTTTTTCACTTACTTTCGTATCTATGGCCCTTTCCCTTTTTCAATTTCATAGAAAGCGTATGTGACTATTTTGCAATCTAACAGAAATACACCGATGATATGTATTTAGTTCACAACACACACACACACACACACATACATATATTATATATATATATATGATATATATATATAGATATATATATATTATATATATAATATTATATATATATATATATATACATCATATATATACATTATATATATATATAATATATATATATATATATATATATATATATATATATATATATAGAGAGAGAGAGAGAGAGAGAGAGAGAGAGAGAGAGAGAGAGAGAGAGAGAGAGAGAGAGAGAAGAGAAATTGGTAGGTATGTCGTGAACGGACTAGCACGCACGAGCAATTGCAGCTACAGTGTAATTAAAAACGAGAGACGAATTAACAGCACTGCATAATGCGCGGGAACAAGATGCAGAAATCACCTGCGCAAGACATCCTGGTAAACTAAGCAACCTCCTTACAATTTGAGAGGGATACGTATTAAGTTATTTTCGACATTGCGAAATAGGTGTGCTGAAGGAGAACTAGTGTACACGCACGCATACCCTGCACACATACACTAATTTGTTCGTTTTTTTATGAAATCTTAATCAGTGTTTGATTTCTTTGTTTTTACTGATCATCCCAATTATTAGATTCCCTTTCCGGCCATTTGTCTTGAGCTAAATCGGACCACAGTGCTACCACAAATGATGGAAAATACTTAATGATAAAGATTTTGTTTAGTTTAGTCTTTTATTTACCACCCTGGCTAAATGTACTGGTGTGGGCAAGCTGTGGTACATTTGATGCATGGTTATAACATTATGAATTTTATGCTATTATTATTATTATTATTATTATTATTATTATTATTATTATTATTATTATTATTATTATTATTATTATTATTATGATAAATACTATATCAGTTAAAGGAAAGGAACAATTAAACAGTCTTTTATCTACTCATCTGCCACACCGGCGTACAGCTTGGGCATGGAAAGGCATTGCTGCATTTGATATGCAGTCATGTAATACGGCATCCCCAATTTAGAATAGAACTTAAGAATATCTTCTAAGACATCAGATGATAGGAAATAGTTACCTAGTTCTCGTACCATATGCTAGGTGGTCTGAAAGGCTGTAACACATGACACTGAGATAAAATATTGCTTATATTCTTCATTACATAATTTACACTTAGTTTCTTCTACAATACAAACTCTACTGACCTGCCATGCGATCTACATGCAAACCTGATACTTGCTGCCACAATACCACTCTGTCTTGTTCTTGTTTTAGATAAACCATAGATGAATGAATCTTGCGTAAACCGGTCATAGTGCTTTATGCTACAGTTTTCCGGGTGATGAGAATTAATCAACTCAGCCAAGTTCTCTTTGAATCAAGCTTTAATGATGTGTAAAATCCTAGCAAGAAGTAACCCAAGACCTATAACCACATTTTGCTTGTCACATGCTGACTTTGCTAGGCACTCAGTATGACCATGCGATGGAATCCACACAAAAATTATATCATGGCCTCGTTCTTTTGCACGATAGAGCTTTCTCCTGACGTCATTTGCAATATTTCCTTTGTCTAGAGTGTTCAGAGCTTAGAGAGCACCCTGTGAATCACAGAAAATTGCTCCCGAACCATGATTCAATAGAAATTCGGTGGTCATGAGTATTCCTGCTAACTTACTTTGCGTAGTGCTAGCCCAGTCATGAATCCTCCTACAAACCTGGTCCTCAATATTGTGTATACGCAAATGCATCCTGCTTGCCCAAT
>NC_051428.1:10372506-10375006 GCF_015228065.2 Penaeus monodon | reverse complement strand
ATGAATGAATCTTGCGTAAACCGGTCATAGTGCTTTATGCTACAGTTTTCCGGGTGATGAGAATTAATCAACTCAGCCAAGTTCTCTTTGAATCAAGCTTTAATGATGTGTAAAATCCTAGCAAGAAGTAACCCAAGACCTATAACCACATTTTGCTTGTCACATGCTGACTTTGCTAGGCACTCAGTATGACCATGCGATGGAATCCACACAAAAATTATATCATGGCCTCGTTCTTTTGCACGATGGAGCTTTCTCCTGACGTCATTTGCAATATTTCCTTTGTCTAGAGTGTTCAGAGCTTAGAGAGCACCCTGTGAATCACAGGAAATTGCTCCCGAACCATGATTCAATAGAAATTCGGTGGTCATGAGTATTCCTGCTAACTTACTTTGCGTAGTCATGAATCCTCCTACAAACCTGGTCCTGCAAAATATTGTTGTATACAGCAAATGGGCATCCTGCTTTGCTCCCAAACTGCAAGGATCCGTCAGTGTAGCATTCATATGTATTGGACAAAATTTCAAGATGCTCATTAGGTCCGACATTTTCTACGGTGGAACAGTACGACCATATGGGGTCTTAGTTATGGGTATGTTCAACTGAGCTAAGTGTTTACATTTTACTTGTACCCATGGATTTGAGTATGAATCGGTGTTATCATTCAAAGATATTCTATGCTATTCTATGTTTTAGTTGTCTTTGGAGCTCTGTACAATAGAGGCGTTCTCTAAATGATTTGACACTAAATTTCATATTTATGTATAACATTCTTTCGTGAACAGAAGGTAAATCAAGTTTTGTTCTCGTATTCAAAATCCTTGTTGTTCTAGGGGCACCAAGAATGATCTTCATGGCCTTATTGTGTACAATTTCTAAACTAGTCAACTCTGATTCCTTGAACAATACTAGGCACAATGCATGATAATCTATGACTGGTCGTATGTATGACAAATAAGGGTCTCGCAATAATGACACTGATACCATGGAGTTTACCAATAAGTGTGGCTTCAGCCACACTTATTGGCAAATATCGCACAGCCTTTACTTCAGGTTGCCGATGAACTCTGCACCGTTGACAATCACATCGAGGTATTTGTATTTGTGGCAGAGATCTAACTCGGTGTCATTTATATGAAACCTTGGTCGAGGGATTTTCTGTGGGTTAAGTGCCTTGTTTTTTTTTTAGTCGATATTATCAAGTCACACTCAGTAGCCCTTGCTGAAAGTATATCTAGAATTATTTGCACTCTCTCCTCGGATGAGGAATTAATGCAAATATCATCGGCATAGAAAATAATAGAGTCATTGCCCTCAAGTGATACATCACCTAGTAATCTATGCATTAGTGTGTTAAATAGCATGGCACTAAGTACGCCTCCCTGAGGTGTGCCGAGTTCGAACACTTTTGTATGAATACATATAAATCCATGTTCATAGTTTCCCTGAATACAAAAGGTAGCTAGTTGATCATGGATAATTTCTTTGTATGCAGTATCAAAGGCAGATTGAAGATCACGAAATACGGTTTAAATGCCTGGGTTTGAGTTGTTAAATACTCTGCAAAACTGCAGACAGGAAGTCAAGGAAATTGACCTGTATTTGTCATTATTGGGTTTAGGTATAGTAATGATTAAACTTTTAGTCCAGGAGCTGGAGATGATTCCTTGTGATAGGCCGAGTCTATACAGATGCAAAAGTGTTGCTGCCTGGTACCTTAGCAATGAGGCGAAGGACGCTGTAAGGCTATCCTCGCCAGGGGCGGTTGCCTTACCTTTCAGAAGGGCATTACTCAATTCGGCAAAGTCAGAGGAGTCAATAGCAGCATAGGCCACTGCTATATTAAATTTCTGTCTATTTTAGACTTGTCGAGTTGATCGTTTGTGCCTTGTGGAAGTGAGTTCAGCTGAGAATTCCATGCCCACTGCTCTAGCAACTTATTAGCCTGCGGTGTTGTGAGAGGTTGCCTCTGTGTCATATACTTTCAGTTATCTACTACTGATGAAATGATTGAATTCTTTCCCATTAATATTACGTTGATTGTCTCCAAAGTGTAGATGCCTTGCATTGAGGTCACCCATGCATAACGTGCCTTGGTTGTGAAAATTGGGGAGAGAACTAGCCAGATATTTAGAGTATTTGGCATATACATTATACAGCGAAAAATACCCACAGGCAGTCTGAAGTTTTAAATGATGAAACTGAGCATCAGTGTACTCGGATTTTTAAACTAATTTATGGAACAGTGTTACCTTTACATATGTCAACAATCCAGTCATGGCTGTATTCACATATGAATGATATCCCGTAATTGCAGGTGCTATTTTCATTTTAGCAGCAGCAGCAAACGGTTCTTTTACGTAAATAACATCAGAGTATTATATCTACGGATGTAAACTCTTGGTCATTCAGCCTAGGCTTAATACTACGCATATTCCATGATATGAATTTGATCGTGCGTTTATTCATATGTGAATAGTGTTTTAGTAGGCAATCTGTA
>NC_051428.1:10330824-10367406 GCF_015228065.2 Penaeus monodon | reverse complement strand
TTTTCAAGCCGCCGTAATGACCTTAGCTTTGCGCGCAGATATTTTAAATAATCATCAACCACGTAATAGTAATGGAAAATTCAAGCATTTCATCAATAGCAGATCACTGACGGAAGCAGAGTGGAGGTTAGATTATTATTTGGCAAAATTTAGTTCATGTAATGTCTGTACTGCACTGGTACGAGAGTTAGTTAGTGACCACTAATCCGAACAGACTATACTGTAGACAGCGACTCAGTCCCTAAACCACCTAGCTCAGAATAATTATCCCACCGGCCTGGAGCATCACTTCAGGGCACGGGTCTATGACTGGTATAACACCTATGAAATAACACTGTTGAAAATTCTCTCAGGATTTATCAGAGTTGTCACTGACTACTATAACCACAAAATTCTCGAAGAAAAGAGGCCCAGGCCCCCATGCACTTAGGGTGGATCAATGACCCTATTCTGGCCAAGGAACATAAACTGGTCCAGAGCTTGCTAATTGTTATAAGAGATAGTGAGAAGATGACCTTAAAGTTTCTTAAAGCCAACAAGGAATTCAGAGAATTATAAACTCAGATTGGTAGTAAATTCCTGCAAGGTATCAATAGTCAAACTTCTGTGGCTGACATGTGGAGAAAAATTTACAGGCTGACAGGTAAAGCTCTCACAACACCGTAGTTCCACAGTCCACAAGACAGGTTATATGCTGCTAAGCAGTGGACCGGGAATTCTCAGCTAACTCACTTCCACAATGGATAAAAGATCAACTCGACAAGTCGAAAATAGATAGGAACTTTAATATAGCAGTAGCCTGTGCTGCTACTGATCCCTCCGACTTTGCCGAAATAACCAATGGGAATTAAATAATGCCCTTCTGAAGGTAAGGCAACCGCTCCTGACGAAGATGGCATTACTTACAGTATCCTTCGCCACATTGCTCAGGTAACCAGGCAAACCCACTTTTGCACCTGTATAGACTCAGCCTATCACAAGGAATCATCCCTAGCTCCTGGACTAAAAGCTTAATCATTCCCATACCTAAACCTAATATGACAAATACAGACCCTTTCCTTGACCTCCTGTCTGTGCAAAGTACTTGAGAGGATAATCTGAACAGACTTATGCATCGCATAAATGTTAAGTTATCCCCCAGAGTGTATGAATTTCACCCAGGACGTAGCAGTCAGCAGTTTTGCAGAGTATTTAACAAACACAACCTAGCATGCAAACCGTATTTCTTGATCTTAAATCTGCCTTTGATATTGCAGATAGAGAAATCATTCTTGAGCAACTAGCTAGTTTTTGGTATTCAGGAAAACTGTTTAACATGGATTCAAATGTATCTATCGAATCGGTGGCTCAGGTTCTCTTAAGAGCATTAAGATACTCATACAAAAGTATTTGAACTCGCACACCTCAGGGAGTGTACTAGTCCCCATGCTATTTAATATCCTAATGCATAGATTACTAGGAGATATACCACTCGAGGGCAAATGACTCCATTATCTGCTATGCCGATGATATTTGCATTAAATCCTCATCCGAGGAATGAATGCAAGAGATTTAGATATACTTTCAGCAAGGGCTATTGAGTGTGGCTTGATAATCTTGACTGAAAAAACCAAGGGTCTCAACCCAAAGACATCCCTTGCCAAGTTTCATATAAATGACATTGAGCTAGATCTCTCCCATCAGTATAAATACCTCGGGTTGATTGTCAATGATGCAGAGTTCATCAGAACCTAATGAAAAGGCTGTGGGAGCGACTGAAGTCACTTAGGACACTTGTTGGCAAAGACCATGGTATCATTGTCAATATTGCAAGACTCTTTTTGTCATACATACGGTCAGTCATACATTATCACGCACTGCACCTAGTATTGTCAAGGATCAGAGTTGACTAGTTTAGAACATATACAAATGAAGCCATGAGGATCATTTTTGGTGCCCCAAGAACACAAGAATTGTGAATATGAGAACCGAAACTAAACTTACCTCTGTTTACGAAGAATATTAACAGTAAATACCACATTTGGTGTTATATCAATTAGAGAACTCCTCTATTGTACAGAGTTCCAAAGACAACTAAAACACAGAAAGAGGAGCTAACTTTGAATGACAACACCGATTCATATCCAAATCCATGGATACAAGTAACATGTAAACACTTAGCTCAACTGAACATACTCATAACTAAGCCCCTACATGGACGTTCTGTACCCCGTGAAAAATGTGGGACCTAAGTGTATGTTATACAACTACCCCCCAGGAAGACAGTGTCCCCCCTGCTATACTTAAGCAGTATAAACCCTTAATTATAAATGAGCATCTTTGAAACTGCTTTATTTATATGGGCTACAATGATGGGTCCTTTGCAAGTCTGGGACAAAAGCAGGATGGGGCTTTTCCCTTGTATATAAAAACAAATATCTTGCAGGCCCAGGACGTAGGAGGGTTCCCTGACGGGGCTAGCACTATGCAACTGAGTTGGCAGGAATCTCAGGGCCACCGAATTTCTATTTGAATAAAGGCTCGGGGTAATTCTGTGTGCTATCCGGCTCTGTGAAAAGCAAAGTGTGGAATAGATCTTGGGTACCTATTTCTAGGATTTTATACAGCATTAAAGCTTCCTTCAAAGAGGACTTGACTGAGTTGATTAATTCTCAACGCCCTGAAACAGTAGCATAAAGCACTATCCCGGGTTTTTAGGCAAGATTCATTCACCAATGGTTTATATAAAACAAGAATAGACAGTGTGATATTGTGCCCGCAAGAATCAGGTTTGGGGATATAGATTGTACTGGCAGGTCAGTACAGTTTTTGATGAAGAAAAAAAGTGTAAACTGTGTAATGAAGAATATCAGCGAACACTTGTACATTATATCTCAGAGTGCCATTGTAACAGCCTTTCAGACCACCTAGCATGAGGCACAGAGAACTATGTAACTATTTCATATCCTCTGTGTCTTAGATATACTTTTGTTGTATCCTAAATTTGGAATGTAGTATCACAGGGCTGCATATCAAATGTAGCAATGCCATTCCATACCCCAAACTGTACGCCTGCTGGGAATGAGTAGATAAACGACTGTCCTTTAACTGATATAGTACTTATCATAATAATGTTGTAGCCTAAAATTGAAAGTAATACCATTATATGTTTATAACCATGCATCAATGTACCACAGCTTCCCACACCTGTGTAGTTAGCCATTATTAAAACTAATTTAAAAATTTAAAATAAAAATATATTACGGTATACAATTCTGCGGTTAAATCCGGGATTACTTTTTGCCTGATTGACGTACATACAAATGCTTTAAATCGTGATTGGAAAAGAAATGCTTTTCGAAAGTTTTCCCGATCGTATCAATTTATACTTGAGGCTTTATTATTTGTTCCTCAAAAAACCCACGTATCATATTGGATTGCGTTAAAAAATAATACAACGCAAAGCAAACCAAAGCAAATAAAAAATAAAAATGCTATTGACGGGTTTACGTTCCGCAATTCGTTGGGCACACGCATTTAAAACGCGGATGTTATTCTCAAACAGCAAACTTTGAACACATTTTAGCAAAGAGTCTTGCAAACCTAAGTGATGATTTAATCGTCAAATATGGTAACAGTTCAAAAACTTATACTGGTCCTAAAAATGTAAATTTATTGACCTTTACCCACCAAAAATTCGGGGGCCATGATGGTACTTTATGTCGCGCAGTTTAAATTATTGCCCATCCACGAAACAACGAAAGCTTTAGCCCGATTTCGTCGCGTGCTGTAAACGGCATACCCAATCATTCAACTGGGGTCGTTTGCAATACCCAAAATCGGTAATATTTATTTACTAATACGGCTTTGTATTATTGCCCAAATTAGAAGAAAGTTTTTTTTCAGAATTTGCCGTTTACTTGAAATTTACTTCGTGCAATAAATATTTTTGCTTCTATCGGTTTCACCTTATACGTAAGTAAAGTTATGCAAACCTCATATCGTCTTACGCTACATCATAGTACGTCGCCCTCACAGGGTAGTTTCCAGGGGCAGATTTTATTCGCGTTTTTGTAAAACTCGGCCAGCCTTCAACACTTCCTTAAAAACGGCCAGATACACACTGAACATTTTTTGTGGGCGAGGGCTTCCCGAAAAAAAAAAAGTTTGATTGTTCGAAAAGACTCACGTCATTGTCTGAGGTTTCATTGGCTAGGATTTGTTGCTGTTTGCTAATCATTATAATCTACTAAATTTACCAGTAACTAGCATTAAAACATGGGGGTCCATTTCTTAAATTTTTACTTATGGAGGGTTTATTATCGTCATTTCAGGTGCTATGTGTTGTAACCATTTCAAAACTTTCAACACATCAAGATATCAATATTATTTACTAAGATATCAGTAGATTTTTTTTTTAAAGTTTTAATAAACACCGAATAAAAATGCTAAAATCAGCACTGGTGGTTATGAATATCGCATGTATAATATAAAAAGTAAAATTGCTTTTTAAAAAAAAATCACGCAGTAATTCCCGCTCGATTCTTCATGCCCGTCTTGCTCGTAATATGGCCAGAAAACATCGATTGGCACAGAGTAAGAAATTTTTTTAATAACTGCAAATACTTGATATTATCAGGGTATTAAACTTGTATTGTTATATACCTTTCATGCAGAGACAAAATTTTCCTTCGTGTAAAATTTATGCGGGCTTTATCTACGCACGTAAGAAGATATTACAATAAAATTAACAAAACAAAAAGGCATCATTGTTTTGTTTACAAAAGAAGGAAAGTGATTTTTAAAAATAAATTGAGGTTAGTGACACTTGCGTGTCTAATACTTCGTTATTTTTGAGTTAGGGGCGGAAATACAGAAGAAAATAAGTTTCTTAGATTTATTTGCTCTCATTTGCATACATTATTTTCTATATAAAAGATGGGTGTATGAATCTGTATGACACAGCCGTTACCGCTTTCGATTTTGTTGTTTTTTTGTTGTTGTCACTTCTTTTTATTGATTTTAAGTAGGTTGTCAGCTGCATACTATTTTTATCGAATGTTTTTTTTTTTATGTCTAGTTAGCAGGAAACCCTTTGTTTACTTGTTTATTTTAGTTGGCCGTTCACTTATAGCCTTTAGTTGCGGCCTCCTTTATAAAGCATTTTATTTATGCAGCTGGTCACGCCCATACTTTTATATTTGTCGTTTTTCCCTTTAATGTTGTCACTGCATATACACTTCATCCGAGACTTTTGATTTACTTTTGCTTTTATTTAATTTCTTAAAGGTATAGTTTGGTGCGTGCACGATTTTAGTTTGTTGTATATTGTTTTGCGGCGTAATTTATTATGGTATGCAGTTAGCTGTTCTTTTTCTTACTGTGGTTTCTTTATAATCCCTTTTTCTTTGGTTTAAGTATTAATTTCTAACTAAACATTGCCTACGCCAGTGTTCTTTGTCTCTGTGCGAAACATGTGTTAACATAAAAGGATGACCTGGGCATGTGTTAACATAAGGGACATGGGCAAACATGCCGCAACGGCTGTGACCGAGAGGGAGGAACAAGCAAGAGGGAGACGCATTGGGTGCTGCATCCGGCGAAGACCTCGTGTGTTCCCTTGTGACCTGATAAACTTTGGTGTTGCCCTGTTATAAGCTGTTATCGTGCAGTGTGACATGCTGGTGTCACCCCTGTTTGTTGGTCCTATAGAACGTGTACGGGTAAATAAACTTGTGTAAATAAAGAAAGACTGCATGTGTGTTATTTGTTGCCCTGCCTCTACGGGCGTATCCCCCTGGTGTGTTTCTGGGTGTTCTGGGACCGCTGTGGTGCTCGGTGCCTCTTTGAGCTGTTCATTGTTCACGACCTGTGTATAGCACGCCGTCTGCTGATCCTGCCTGTGTTGGGGCAGAGAAACAGGCGGTCGGCGTAACATATTATTTATTTCGATGAGACCGAATTCAAACTATAAATAGAGTCAGTCGGACTCGTTTGTGTGGTCACTAATACCCTTATCTTAGAGTCTCCAAAGAACCCCAGCCGTGAAAAACATTACCAGTTAAGAGCTGTGACGTCTATTAATATTATTTTGCATAAGAATGAAGAGACAATTGTGGACCGCATCTTGTATTATTGCCTTATCTTTATCTGCTAAGTATTTTTATTATTATTGTTTTTTACCATCACCCATCAAATTAATTATTACTGACACTTAATTCATTATTGTATAAATATGCATCTCTGGTGTTTATACTTACCTGTGTATTTTTTACCCGACACAAAGCCAACTAAGGATCTGTCGGAGGTATAGCGTAGATTGGAGGGACTGACGGGGCCCAATTCTGGCCCAATCTGCCTATCGGGTGACCTCTGCTCACTGAACCCATACAGAGGAGAGAGTGTGTGTTCTAGACATATATGTATGTATATTTATTTAGGTGTGGTGTTGTGTGGGTGTGTGTGTGTGTGTGTGTGTGTGTGTTGTTGTGTGTGTGTGTGTTTGTGTGTGGTGTGTGTGGTGTGTTGTGTGTGTACATGTATATATACACACACACATCAAAACAAAGATCCTGCAACTACAGTGGGTCTTTGTCCTCTGTGCAAAACATGTGTTTAACATTGAAAAGGATGACCTGGGCATGTGTTAACATGAAGGACTGGGGCAAACATGACGCAGCTTGCTGTGAGTCGGAGGAAAGCCGAGAAACGGAGTTGGGTGCTGCTCCTGGAAGACCTCGTGTGTGCCCTTGTGACCTGATAAAACTTTTTGTTGCTCTGTTATAGCTGTATCGTGCAGTGTGACTGCCGTTTTCCCACTGTATTCTGCCTATAGATAGATTGTACGGGTAAATAACTTGTGTAAATAAAGGAAAGACTGTACTTTTGTGTTTATTTCGTGCCCTGCCTCTCACGTGCGTTTTCCCTCCGTGTTCTGGACAAACCTGTGGTGGCTCGGTGCCTCTTGGAGCTGTTCGTGTTCACGACCCTGTGGATTAGCACACGCCATCTGCCTAGCCTACTTGTGGTTGGTGGCAGAGGACGATGCGGGCCGAGTACAAAGGTGTCAGGAGTGGGATTTGTTATATTTGATCACTGAGAGCGCCGATTATCATGTCGTCCACAGATGACCGCAAAGCCATGAGGGAGAGGAGGCTGTGACCGAGGCAGGCACGAAGTGAGGTGAAGCCGAGCCCAGATGGCCTGAATCACTGCCATGCTGGCCGGTATGATGAGGAATGGCACAAAGGGCAGAAGGAGCAGGCACAGAGGGCAGCACGATCATGCTCACCGCTCGTCGAGATGCAGGCAAGGAAGGCAGAGGAACAGTTCTGGCCGCTTGTTGAGGTGCTACAGAGCAATCTGCATCTGTGGAAAGATGGTGACAACTCGAGCAGTACCACCGACAAGGCTGCAACAGCGTGAAGAGTGAACTGATGGAGGAGGTGCAGACTCTGAAGGGCGAGTTCAGGGCCTGAGGGAGTAAGTGAAGGAGGAAAGGCGGCATCACTAGTTTGTAACGTTGCAGCAGAGAAGGCAGATGAGGGTTCTGGCAACAGATGCCATAAAAGAGTGTCAGATTTACTGGGGTCTGCCTTGGGTCCGTGCCCCGCAGGAAACCCCGGGCCTCGCAGCATCGTGTCAGAGCCAGTGGTCGCTGCAGAAGGCTGGGGACCCATCGGAACCGCTCCCTTGGGTATAGTGGCGGCAAACTCGACCCGGTCAACCCGCCTCGTTGCCTCCCTCACCCCCTTCCTCCCCCCCGTGCGGTTAGTTCACGGCATGCTGTTCTCTCTCCCCCTGCAGCCCCTCGGCCTCCAGACTTCTGTGAAGCTATCCCAGCTGAGTACGACGGTAAGGTGGCCTGGGAGCATATGTCGGCCAATTTGAAATGCTGGCATCTGCCCAGGGCTGGAGCCAGGAAGAGAAGGCCCTGCAGTGGTAACAGTGGGCTAAGGGGCCCGCGATGGAGTGTTATGGCATCTGCTGGCACCCAACATCCTCTTACACCCATCGTGGCGAGGCTTTGAAACACGTCGTTCGGGCCACCACACCAGGCCGAGGTATATCGGGCCCTCTTGAAAGAAGCGGACTCGTGAGCATGGCGAGAACACTGTCCCAGCTGGCGCAGGATGTGGAGGCCTGGTAAGGAATCGTACCCTGCGGCTGCGGAGAGGTGATTGTGGTCCTGGCCCGCGATTTCTTTGTTGAATGCTTACAGCCAGCAGCTGCAAATCTACATCAAGCCAGGGCACAAAACCCTGAGGACCTCAGTTGGCGCTGGCGAGGCCTTGGAGTTTTTTGAGGCCTTCCCTGACGGCAACCATTGCTTAGTGCTAGCTGCTCAGCCCCGCATGACTTCGCGGGGCCGGAAGGCTTAACGTGGAGAGGTAGCATTGAGGAAGGTGGCCCAGCACTTTCCAAGGCTTGTGTTTGGCGCGGCGGTGAGGAAAGGCACAGACGTAGTCGGTGTCCGGAGGGAGCGGAAACACGTCCCCTCAACTGGCCGGATTCTAATGCCTTCCAGCAGTTGCTTCAAGGACTGTGACAGGTATGGTCAGCAAGCACCTGAGTGCATGTCCCTAAGCTAAGGAAGTGGTCAATGGAAAACTCGACAGGCTGGAGGGTCCCGAAACGCCAGCCGTCCTCGTTTTTACCCAGGCCCCGACTTGGGTAGCTGCTGCCGTCAGACCAGCACTATGGCAGGTGGCGGGCTCAGTAGAATGGGAAGCCATGCCACCTGACAGTGGAACACTGGGGTGAGAAGACCCTAGTGCGGCCTGATATGTTAGCACTATGCGCTATCCACCGCACCACAGACGGTGTTGTGTCACAGGGGCATTGTGTGTTCGTTAAAGGGGCAGTGTGAGGCTCGTTATTGGCGAGGCGCACGGTGCAGTGGCTGCCGGTGTATGTGGCCTATCTGGACGTGCACTTTTTGCTGGGCCTTGACTGCCCTGACGCAGAGTAAGGCGTGTGTCGACCTTGATGGAAGCTTGTGAGGGTCACGGTGAAGAGGTGGCCCTTAGCTTCCAGAGGTTGGCTGTGCAGAGGTAAGTTGACGGCTGAGCGACTGCACCTTGCTCCAGGACAGAGTCTAGAATCCGGTGTCGCCTGTCAAGAGGTGATGCGTGAGTAGAGGGCCTCGTGAGCCCAACAAAAACTTGCAGCTGGCTGATGGCGTGCAGTTGGGCGGACCTTGTGGAGACCAGGGAGGGTTAGTTACTGGTCGGTAGCCACTTCCTCCGTAAGGCCGAAGGTGCCACTGGTGCAAAGCTGGGCACTTGTGAGGAGTGGAGCACACCAGAAGAGTCGTCGGGAGCGAGGAGTTGGTTGGTGTGCGGGCCCGTTGCTGACCTTCCTCGAGGACCTTTGCGCACTGGAGCGCCGCTACCTGAGGTTAGCACAGACAGAGATGCGTCACACCCTGTCTCATATGCAAGGACTTGGACCTGGGCCGCACAGGATTGGTTGAAGCCCCGCATTAACAACCGGAGTAGTTTGCCATCAACCCCCCCCCGACGATTGCGCCACCAGGCGAGAAGAAATGCGCGCATTGTCAATGAGCTGGCGGCCAAGGGGTTATTGAACGGTCAGACAGTCCATGGTCCATCAGGGGTAGTCCTGGTGAAGAAAAAGGACGGCACACAATGCTTCTGTGTGGACTACCGGGCACTTATGACATGACTATCAAGGACTCATACCATTGCCGAGAATTGATGACACACTCGATGCATTGGTGGGCCATGTGGTTCTCCACACTCTCGACCTGAAGTCGGGTTATCCCCAGTGGAGATGGCGGAAAGAGGCCAAGCCAAGACTTGCTTTTCCTTCGGGCAAGGCCTGTGGCAATTCAACGTCCATGCCCTTTGGTCTCTGCAATGCCCCTGGTTTGTTTCGAGCGTCTGTGGAGAGGGTAATTGGATGGCTGCATTGGAAGACGGCCTTGTCTACATTGTGACGTCATCGGTCGCGGGAGCACCTTCGAGAGGAGCTGGAGTAGCGACTGGAGGAGTACTACGCGGTTGAGTAAGGCCACCTCAACCTCAGCCCCAGAATCTCGTATGTTCCAGCATGAGGTGCCATTTCTGGGCATGTAGTCAGTCAAGAACTGTGCAACCGACCCACCGAAGGTGCGGTGGTGGGAGAATGGCCAGTTCCCACCAACGTGGCGACGTCCAGTAGCTACCTGGGCCTGTGCACATACTAACCGCCGCTTTGTGGCGGACTTGCCAGTGTAGCGGCCTCCTCTCCACTGACTTACACGAAAAGGGGAGTGCTTCCAGTGGGACGAGGTCGTTTCAGTCTGCATTTGATAACCTGAAGCAAGGCCCTGCTTGAAGCACCAGTCCTTGCCCTATACCAGACCTGAAGCTCCCTTACCTGTTGGACACTGACGCTAGTTTAGAAGGCATTGGGGCAGTTTTTTGGGCAAAGATAAGGAACGGGAAGGATTATGTCCGTGGCCTACTACAGTGCCAAGTTCAGCAGGCCTGAACGCACTATTGTGTGACAAGGAAAGAGTTGCTGCGGTTGGTGAAGAGATTCGAGCACTTTCACCCATACCTCTAACGGTGCGAGTTCAACCATTCGGACTGACCTGCTGTCCCTACAGTGGTTGAAGTCGCTGAAGGGAGAGTGGGTCAGCTGGGCAAGGTGGTTAGGGGCGCCCTTGAACAGTACAACTACCACATCGTCCACCGCCCGGTTCCGTGTCCATTGCAACGCTGACAGCCTGAGGGTCGACGCCCGTGTGATGCTAGTTGCTCACAACTGTTTCCAAAGGACTCTGATCCTGTGTGCCTCCGTCTGCAGGTACGGGAATACGGCACTAAGGGGATGATGAGTGCAGTAGGCACAATGTGAGGACTTCTGATCTTGCTCCATTGTCCGTGCTTGAGGCTCTCAGTTGACACCCAGTTGGGAGGCCGTGGCTGCGGAGAGCGCCCAACCACAAAGTGTCTGTTGGAACATTGGGAACATTACAGTGGATCAAAGCGGTTTTGTTAGTGAAAGCGCTGGGTGCAGTTGGGTGAAGTGGACAGTGACAACGGGGTAGTTGTAGTACCAGAGCCCATGCGTGCTGAGTTGCTGAGGAATACATGCCGGTGTTACAATGGCCACTGGCTGAAAAAGACCCTGACGCTTCTCCGTCAACGCTTCCTACTGGGTGGCATGAAGAAGTGACGTGTCCTGATTGGTGTAGAGCATGTGAATTGTGTGCAGTGCAAATAAGGCCCCGCTAGAAAGAACCGTGCCCTCGTTACATGTGTCCTGTGTGGGAGCCACCCATGGAACGGTGGCATAGACATTGCTGGTCCTGCTGCCTTCTCACGCCGACAAGGAAACCGATCTCTGTGGTGGTAATGGACTATTTTCCTCAAGTGGCCTGAAGGCATGAATGCACTACCCGCGACCACGAGGCCGAGAACCGGGCTGGAGCGTGTTAGAGAATGAATTCATTACCCGTTTTGTGTGGCCTCCTGAACCTGCACTCTGACCAAGGCCGTGAAGTTTGAGAGCTGTTAGTGTGGCGCAAGACAACGTACCGACACCCCTCCATCCACAGTCCATGGTAATGGTGGAGCGTTTAACTGTACCCTTGCTAAACAGTTAGCCAAATATGTCAGGGAAAGTCAGAAGACTGGAACGTTAGCTGCCCCGCCATGCTCATGGCCTACCGTCTGCTGTGCTGAGATAACAGGCTTCACACCTGCCCGACTCATGTTTGGCCGTGAGCTCAGGCTACCTGATTTGGCCACAGGCGGCCACCCGACGTGAACTTGCAATGTCACATACAGCTAGCATGGCAACTGCCGGAGACCCTGGCGAAGGTGCACACCGATGAGTGCTGGGCAGCTCATGTAAGCCTGCCATGCCATGAAGGAGACCTATGACCGCGCTGAGGGAAGTGAGGTACAACATAGGTGACAGAGGGTGGCTGCATAACCAGGCGTCGGAAGCGAGGGCTCTCGCCGGAGCTACAGAGCCCCTGGGAAGGGCCGTACACACGTGTTAGCGGCCCTCTCTGATGTCACCTATCGAATTCGCGAGGGCGAAAACGACCGTCGGTTGTCCACGTGGACCGGCTGTGGCGTTACACCATGGGCCAGGAAGCTACTCCGGGGGCCATGGTGGAAAAAAAAGATGACTGCTTAGCCCCAGGTAGCGACGATGAGAGACGTGACAGACACTGACCGAGATGAGGATGAGCATTTGATGGTGAGGGCGATGCAGCAGACGTCAATGGTGACCTGAAACAGGTCTTAGGACAGGAGATACCCCCTATGGGTGCCACTTGCCAATCTACCGTCGCCCACACCGCCTCCAGAGCGGGGGGGGGGGGGGGGGGGGGACCCCAGCGAGCGAGAAAGCCGCGCTGGATGAAGAATTTGTTGTGTTTTTCTGAGAACTGATTTTCAATTACGGTTAACTTTTGGGTTTGAAAGAATTTTGTTTGTTCCTGAGGACTAATTTTTTAAAATTTTCGTATTTGTTTCAGTTTAGGTATTGTCATAGCAGACTGCTCGTCCCTGCTTTATAGGGGGGGATAGTGCTACGCCCGTGGGTCTTTGTCTCTGTGCGAAACATGTGTGAACATGACAAGGATGCCCTGGGCAGTGTGTTAACATAAAGGGACCTGGGCAAACATGGCAGCTTGCTGTGAGCGGAGGAGCAGAGAACAAGCCGAGAGAACCGGAGTGGGTGTTGCTCCTGTGAAGACTCGGTGTACCCTTGTGCCCTGATAAACTTTGTGTTGCCCTTTTATATAGCTGTATCGTGCAGTTTGACATGCCGGTCTTCGCCCCTGTATTGTGCCTAGAGATCATTGTACGGGGGGTAAATAACTTGTGTAAATAAGAAGACTGGACTTTTGTGTTTTATTCTCCGTGCCCTGCCTCGCACGTGGGCGTATTCCCTCGTGGTGTTCTGGACAGCCTGTGGGTGCTCCGTGCCTCTTTTTGGAGCTGTTCGTGTTTTCACGACCCTGTGTATAGCACGCCGTCTGCCTAGCCTGCCTGTGTTGGTGGCAGAGAGCCGAGGCGGCCGGCGAAACAATACTATAGGCTTTTCTGCATATTTAATACCGTTTTATAAAGTTTAAAATCCAACTCCCAGTACCAAGACGCACGAATCGCAGTGTGCTTAATCAGTAAGTTACTGTTTTTAACGTAAAGAGGTATATCTATGTAATATAACTGCAGTCACTTCAATAATGATAAACGAGGCATTTGCTACAGAAAGAAAAAAATATATACATATATACGGCCCCATGACGCATAGCAAAGGTAAATGCGACGATAGAACTAGATTTTTCGATTAAGATGTCCGTAATTATATATTGGCCATCACAATGTCCACACTTCAGTTAAAATTTGAAATCTGTTACTTACAATTTTATATAATTCTTACATCGTGATATGCAGGTAATCATATTGATTACCAATTTGAAATCAAATGCGGAAAGCATGGCTCTAGTATCGATGCGTTAATAAGCGGTAATAGATTTATTTGAAACGAGCTAAAAAACATCTATTTGTACTGGACAAAGATATAGTGCTACGTTAGACAGTGTCATTTACAAATGAAATGTTTAGCTGGTTCAATTATTTTAATATACGGTAGCATTAATATCTCTCAGTACAATTAGATATTTTAGATGACTTCAAATAATCTTTGAGTTTATATCGGCAATTGTAATGGAGGTGGATAATCATAAAAGATTTTCTTTGAAAGGACTTCCTGGTATGTGATCGAAGAGCATGGAAGGGTAGCTTTTTGCAGGATGTTTGCCAACGACGCTTGAACAAATTTCCATGCGGTTTGTGCAATTCACATTGTTTAAAGAATCAGGGTGTTTAGTTAGTTAAAATTGAAACCTAATAGTTAAGTAATTAAGATGGTAATGTTTTTCCCCACCCCGGAATTAATGTCTATAAACTCTGAATTCTCTATTGGATTTGTTTTTTTCTTTTCTCTTCATTGGTTGAGTAATATCTGCAGTTTGAATATGCCCTCAACTTATTATAATGCATATGATGAATACTGACAAACATTTTTGGCATGGAATATGTCAGAACTTGTTTCGTTATCTAAGAATAAAAGTTAATGCAACTCAACTCCCTCCATGTTTTCCGATGGAATTGATGGCGTTGGTTATTTCATATCAAAAGTCTATTTCCGCCGTCAAAACTGTCGTGCTACACTTTCCCATGACTCCGCACCTATTTATGGGGGCGGAGTCAATATATAAACTGCAACTCACTGATAGCCACTGGCACCTTATTTAGAGGTGCGGGACTAGAGCTCCCTCTCTGGGGTGTACCCCTTTTGGGGGGCTCTTTCACTAAAGGGGGAAAAGAAAAAAGGGGTTTCCAAACAATGATCCTATCTTTTAGGGGAAAAAAAAAAAAAGGGCACCCCCCTCTGGTCTCTCCCAGGGGATCACACCACCCACCGTTTCCCGTAGAGAGGGAGTCCTGGATTTTGAGCGATGCCTTACACGAGAAACCCCCGCGGCTAGCAACACCCCTTTTTGGGTCCCTTTTTCCCAGCAAGAGGGTGGTCTGACGGCCCGGTCAGATCAGTCGGGGTCCCCTTTCGGGAGGCTACGGTCAAGAGTCAGTTTTGCTGTTGGTGCCCCAACTGGTCCCGGAGGGCGGTACAACGACCATTGGGCGTATACCTCTCACCACCCTGTGGCTAACATTTGTTCTAAATACATTCCCCCCGTTGGCCGGTGGTGGGTGGGGGCGTGAGGGGATGAAAAAAAAATGTTTTTTTTTTGGGAAAAAACACCCCTACAAACCCCCCAAAAGGGAAAATTAATAAATTTTGAAAAAACCGTGCAGTCACCCCTGAAACCATACAGGCTTCTAGTGGCGAGAGGAAATCCCAAAGCACAGGTTGACTCTTTTAGACCCCCTGCTAAGAGGGATAAAAACATTAGAAAAAAAACTTTGGTTTTTCCCATGATATTGCCCAGCATATGGACTCTCTTTACTGCCCTCTCTGGGGCCAGAAGCCAAATCTAGGAGACCTCTGGTAGCCCTCAAACCCCTTTCCCTGACCGAGAGGGGAGCACAAGCTAAAACCACCCCGAAACAGCTGCGCCCCCACAGCCCAGAATTTAACCCAAAAAGGGCGGTCCAAAACGCCCCCAGGTCGGAGACAGACTCTGAGGGGGGTTGGACCCCGTAGGTTTTTCCCAAAAAAGGTGTGATCAAAGGGGAGACTTCAATGCACACCACCCCATCCTGGCTCCCTGCAGGGCCCCGGATGCAGCAGCCCTCACATAGCAACCCGTGCTTGAGACTTTCCCCGAGATCACTCCCCCAAAATTTGCATGTAAAAGGGAAAGGGGTCTAGACCTCCCCTTTGGGGCCACTGCGAGCGGGTTTGGAGAGACTTAGATGGTGTGTCGATGAGACTGTCCCCAGGTGACCTTTAGGAAACTTTTCTACCCTCATGGATGCGGGCCCACCCCCAAAGGCCACAAGCAAATCCCAGAGGGAAAAACAGAAAAGGGCCCCCTGGCAAGCCTTTCAAAAATTGCCGGGGGCCATGTTTTTTGAAGCAATAAACCCCCACAGAGGGGAAAACGGGGAAAAGTGCTGAAGCCAGACTTATCAGTGCCTAAAAAAGAAAACCTCAAGACTATACCAAAAAACTCGGCCAGGGTCCAGGAGTTATAAAAAACCACCTGGTACTTTAAAAAGAAAATTAAGGAGGTCAGCTACAGAGTGAACATGTTTTGAAATCCTTTTCGAAGGCAAAGAACCCCTGAAAACCCCAAACCCCCTTTAAAGGGGAAGCAGTCAGGGATCCCAAGGAAAACCCCAACAAGATTTCAGGCTGGAATGGTGTAGCCCCTTTTACCCCCAAAACCCCCCCCTTTAAAAAGAGCGGGGCCCATCGGGCAGGTGAGTATGGGCCACTCACCCTCGAGGTCCCACACACACGACCCTCAACCAAAAGCAAAAAAAACAGTGCGGGAGTTCTCGCGAGAACAAGCAGCAAAGTCTGCCAGCGAATGAGGGCAAACCAACAATTTTAAAACCCAAGGCGGGACTTGTCATTTTCAGAAAGGGGACAGCCGAACCTGATAACTCAGATTTTATCTTCTCTTTGGGGGAAAAAACTAAGAAAAAACCCTACAAAAAAAAGTTTTCCCCCCAGCCCCGGGGTTCTGATGGGATCTCTTTCCCCCCATCTTTTCCCCCCCTGGAAATTGGGGGTGAGTTTGCATTCCTGCAACTCTTTCAACAAGCCCTTTGGAAATTCCACTCTCCCCCAAAGCTGGAAGAGGGCTATGAATTTTCCCACCCCAAAAAACCAAGGGACCCCGGGAAGACCGCCCCATCTTTCCTCAGCGGTCTGGGAAAGAGGGGCCGAGAGAATGGTACAAAACCCGACTCAAGGGAAAAAATTTGGAAAAACCCCCCACATGAACCCCCATGGGTTCAATAGGGGCAAAAAACACGGGCCACAGCATATCTACGTTTTAAGCACAATCAGCACTGTCCCTTTCTGGTAGATTCCTAGACCGGAGAAGTTTTTAAATTTGGCCCAATTCCTTTTTGGTATTCAGGAGACCCTGATCCAAAAGGGGGATCAGGGGAAAGCCCCTGGCTTGGAAGGTGATTTTTTTAAAAAAACAGAAAAACCAAAGTAAAGATTCCGGGTCCCCCTATCACAACACATGCCACTAAAAAAAGGGGAAAAACCTTAGGGGGGGGGGCCCCTCAGCCCACCCCTTTTCAACCCCTAAGTCCCCACCCCTCAACATACCCCCTCCCAGTGGGGACAAGATCATTCCTATGCAGAGGGCCCTTTGCAGTCATCTAACTGGAGCACACTCCCTAAGTAAAGCCCAGGCTTTTCTGGCCCCTTATTTTTGAGGAGTGCTGTAGGAAGGACTAAAGATCTCTGCACCCAAAATTTCCAAAGCCATGGTCTGAGATGAAAGTTCAAGGCACAAGTTGAGAACCCAGGGAATGGACCAATCCCTTTGGAGTTTTTGATTGGCGGACCCTCCCTTTAAAAGGTCCTGTACTTGGTTGACCGAATCAAAGAAAAGGACGGGGGTCTGTCATGAAGCAATGTCTAAAAAAAAACATAGGAGCTGGGCAAAAATATAAAAATTCATTTAGGTACATGCCTTTTCGTCCCATTGTGGAATAGCTTCGGGCCCCCCAAATTTTTTAAAAAACCCGAGATTAAGAGTAAAATTGGAGGAGGGTTTCAGAAAAAAGGCTCCCCGGGAATAAATTTCTGGGTGCCACAAAGTGAAAAAAAGCCCGAAACCTCCCCATGGAGGAAAAACCTTCTCCCCCGGAATCATAACTGCCAAATTTGACAGCCAGTTCCTTTAAAAGGTCATCCAGGTTTCCCAGGAAAAAAAAAAAGAAACAAAAAAATACTAGACGCCTAGAAAAAGGGACCACGAGCTGTTGAAAACCCCAAACCCTGGCTGTCTCACACAGCCGGGGTGTTGAATGCATCAGCCAAAAAACCCAACTATTTACTAAGGGCATGGTTTCCCCCCACCCCAACTTTTTTGAACCCCCTTCGGCACAAACCTAGATCGGTTCTTTTTTATGAGCTTGTAAAGGAGAAAGAATAAAGGGACTTCTGCCTATTTAAAAGGCAGAAGCTGAGAGGGTAATTTTTACCCCATCCCTCCTCCAGGTAGTGGAAAATATTCCCCGGGATGGGTCAGTCGATTTTTAAAAACCACATGCAGGGGGCCTGCTTTGCAGCAAAGGGAAATGCCACAAATCCATGGGGGTAACAGAAAACGCCTCCTCAGGCAGAAGCAGTTGCAATAATGAGAGCCCTACCCAAATGGTCCCTGAGGGCAAGATATGTTTATACACCCCCGGGACCCAGGGCACCCAATGACGTCACAAAAAAGCTCCCCCAAAACAACATTTTACCTCCGGGACCACTGTCCTCAAAAAGGGCAAGAGGATTTTGCTTAAGGTAAAAGGGAAAAATCAAAACTGGGCCCCTAGCCACATAGGAAATCAGGGGGAATGAGCTTGCTGACAGACTAGTGACTTTGGCAGGGGTATCCCCCCAAATGCCATGATCAAAAAAACCGACCCAAAAAAATCCCCAAGGCAGAAGTGTAATCCCAAAAGCTGGGGCCCTTTCCCCTACAGTTCACAAAAAAGAAAACGACACCCCTCCCCCCCAGCGATGGTACTAAACCACCCCACGGGCCCTTTTGGGGCCACTGGCACTCTCTGAATCAATCAATAGAGGTACCAAATTTTAATTTTTAAAGAATCTTTACAAAGGTTCCCATTGCGAGGGCCCAGATCTTTAAAAAAACAAAGCCCATGAAAAAAGGTTGCATGAAATGTGGTGAGCCGAAACGCCACGTTGGTACACTTTGAGCAAAACAAAATTTTATGAGACAGGGTCCGCCCACAAAAAAGCCCGGGGCGGGGTAATGAGTTTAAATGCCGCATGCTTAAGCATGGCGACAGGAGGCCACCAGGGTAAGCAAGATTTGTCAGAGAAAAAAAATGAAAACAGCCAAAAATACGGACAGGGGGCCATAGTAAAAAGGGCCCCGGGCAAAGACATAACTTTGAAAATCTTAAAGGGACAAAACGAACGGATGAGCGTGCGGAGCGCTCTCCCCTGGTTTAAAAAACTGAAAGAAAAGGGGGAAGCTCAAATTTGCGTCCTGTTAAAAAAACCACAAAACACACACACAAAACACACACACACACCCACCCCAAACACACACACTGAAAAACACACACACTGACACACCCCAACATGACACAAACCACACACACACCCCACACAAAACCCACACACACACACACATATATATATATATATATATATAAAATATATATATATATATTAAATATATTTATAATATATAAAAAAAATATATTATATAGATTTTAAAGATATTATATATATATAAAATGCATATAAAATTTTATTATATAATATATAAAAAATTTTATATATTTTATTTAGTTATTTTATAATATATTTTGCATATATATATAATATTTATACATATATTATATATAAATATATATATTATATAATATATTATATATATGCACAAATATTTTTAAAACTTTTTATAGTATGCATAATATATATATATATTATATATAATATATATATATTTTTATATAGTTATATTATTTTATATAAAATAAAATTTTAATATATTTTGGGATTATATATATAAAATTTTATATATAATAATGCATATATTTAAAATATATATATATATATATATTTTAAATATAATATATTGGCAAAATATATTTTAAAATATATATATGATATATTTTATATATATATAATAATATATTTATATATATAAAATATATATGCATATATATTATATTAATATATTTTATATATATTATATATATATATATATATATATTTTAATTAATATTATATATTAATATTATATATGTGTGGGGGTTTTGTTTTGTGTGTGTGTGTGTGGGGTGTGTGTGTGTGTGTCAGTTGTTGTGTGTCAGTGTGGGGGTGTCAGGGGGGTGTGTGGTGTGTGTGGGTTTGTGTGTGTGTTGTGGTGTGTGGTGTGCCCACAGGGGGACGAAAATTTTTTGAGCCCCCAAATTTTTTTTCATTTTTAAAAACCGGGCAGAGGCCCCCTCCCACGTCATCAGCTTTCGTTCGTCCGTTTAAGATTTGCCAAATTTTATGTTTTTCCCCGGGCCCTTTTATACATATGGCCCCGGGGTGGCCCGCTATTTATGGCTGTCTTTATTTTTTTTCTGACACTCTGTGCTTACCGTGGGGGCGCTCCTTGCCATGTGTAAACATGCGGATAATCCATTACCAGCCCGGGGGCTGTTGTGGGCGGGGCCCGGGTTATAAATTGTGTGGGCTCAACGTGTTTCCAACGGGGCGTTGGCCCCACCACAGTGCTGCAATCCCTTTTTTCATGGGTTTTGTTGTTTGGAGACTGCCATGCGCAATGGTAAACCCCAGTAGTTTGTGAAAAAATGAAAAATTTGGGAACCCCTATTGATTTATTAGGGGAGGCCAGTGGTCATAGCATGTGGCCGGGGGTGGGGTACCACCCCTAGGGGGAGGATGCGTTTTCTTTCTGTGGGAAACTTTTAGAGGAAGGCACGAAACTGTGGATTTCACTTCTGCCTTTCTTTTTCGGCCCCCCCCCCGGGTTTTTTGATCATGGCATTTGGGGGCATACCCCCGCCCAAAGCCCCTAGTCTGCAGCAAACCACCCTTTGATGCCTAGGGGGCTAGGGGGCCCCGTTTTTGAATTCTTTACCTTAAGCAAGAATCCCCTGGCCAAATTTTGGGGGACAGGGGTCCGGAGGTAGATGTGTCTTTGGGTGAGTTTGCTGGACAGTCAGGGGGCTGCCCGGGGGTCTGTGTGTATGGGGCCAAAATATCTTGCCCTCCCGGGAAGCATGGGCTAGGGCTCTCATGATTTCAAATGCTTCGGGGAGGGGGCTTGTCTGTTACCCTCATGGATTTTGTGGGGATCCCTTGCCCGCCAAAAACAGGGCCTTTCCCGTGTGGTTTTTAAAAAATCGACGACCCATCCGTTTAAGGGAGGTTCCCCTACCGGGGGGAGTGATGGCTAAAATGGAAACCCCCTCAGCTTTGCCCTTTTGACTAGGGATGAAGTTTTTTGATTCTTTCTCCTTGACAAGCTCATAACAAAGAATCGATCTAGGTTTGTGCCCAAAAGGGGGTTTAATAAAGTTGGGGGGGGGGAATCCCCCCCTTAGTAAATATTTTTTTTTGAGCGATAGCATATCAAAACCCCGGCTGTGTGAGAAAAGCCAGGGGGTGTTTGCCCAAAAAGCCTTTGGGCCCTTTTTCTAGGCGTTGAGTATTTTTTGTTTTATGTTTGTGTTCCTGGGAGCCTGGATGACCCTTTTTAAAAGGGAAAATGAGCGTCATTAGATCGTTTAGATTCCAGGGGGGAAGGTTTTCCCCCATTTAGGAGGTTGCGGGCTTTTGGGCCCCTTTGTGGCACCCAAAAATGGGTCCCGGCAGTTCATTTTGAACCGTCTCCAATTTTACTCTTAATCTTTGGGGTTTGCAGAAATTAGGGGGCAAAAAGCATATTTCCCCAAGGAAAGAATGGCATGTACATAGAAATGATCTTTGTACTTTTGGGCTAGCTCCAGTTTTTCCCAGACATTGCCTCATGGGCAGGGCAGTCTTTTTTGATTCGGTTTAACCAAGTACAGGACCTTTTTTAAAAGGAAAAGGGCCGGCCAATCATAACTCCAAGGTATTGGTCCTCCCTGGTTCTCAGACTTGTGCCCGGGAAAATTTTATCTCAGGGCCATGGCTTTGGGTTTGGCTGCAGAGATCTTTAGTCCTGTCCTACAGCACTCCTCAATAAAGGCCAGACAGGGACTGGGCCTTTTCTTAGGCAGTGTGCTTCCCGTGGAGATGACTGCAAGGTCGT
Organism: Penaeus monodon; assembly: GCF_015228065.2. NCBI lineage: Eukaryota > Metazoa > Arthropoda > Malacostraca > Decapoda > Penaeidae > Penaeus > Penaeus monodon. Next base: position 10,345,955 of record NC_051428.1, on the reverse strand, counting down.
CGGGAAAAGGAGGGTGATCTTTTACCCCCCTGGGGAAAGGGGTATGTTGGGGGATTGCAGGGGCCCTTTTGGGGTTTAAAAGGGGGGGAGAGGACCCCCACCTAAGGTGTTCCCTTTTCTAGGGGGATGTGTTGTGATAGGTGACTTGGAAAACTGACTTTTGGGGTGTTTTGTTCCCGAAAAAGTCAACCCATCCAAGGGCCCGGAGTTTTCCCCTGATCCCCTTCTGGATTTGGGGCCCCCTGAAAACCAAAAGGAATTGCCAATTCAAAAGCCTTTTTCCAGGTCTTTGGAATAAATCCACAGAAAGTGACAGTGCGAATTGTGCTTTAAAAGCGTAGATATGCTGGTGCTGTGGTTTGTGCCCCCATTGAACCCATGGAAAATGTTTCCCTGTGGGGGTTCCATTTTTCCCTTGGAGTCGGTTTAGTTTTCCATTCTCTCGGCCCTCTTGCCCCCGACAGCTGAGGGGGAGAGTGGGTCGTATTCCCTGGGGTCCATTTTTTTTGGGATGGGAAATATCATAGCCCTCTTCCAGCTTTGGGGTAGAGTGGAAATTTCCCAAAGGGCTGTTTTGGGGGGTTTCAGGGAAGCAAGCTCACCTTCCCGTTTTCCAGGTGGGAAAAAGAGGGGGACGAGATCCCATCGAACCTGGGGGGTGTGGGAAAAACTGTTTTTGTAGGTTTGTTTTGCCCCTTCCCCGGGGAGAAGATAACATCGAGTTATCAGGTTCGGCTTTTCCTCTTTTGATTGAGCAAGTCTGCCTGGTTTTAAGCATTGTGGGTTTTCCCCAGTTCAGCGGGAGGGGCTGGTTTTGCTTTTTCTGGGAGGAATCCTGCACTAGTTTTTTTGATTCTGGTTTAGGGCGGGGGTGTTTGCACCTCGAGGATGATGGCTAGTAGCTACCTGACCCCATGGGAAAAGCTTTTTTAAGGGGGGGTTTGGGGGAAAAGGACCCCACAAACCTTCCAGCCTGATTTTTGGCAGTTTCCTTTGGGAAAACCCGACTGCTTACCCTTTAAGGGGGTTTTGGGTTTTCAGGGGGTTTTTTGCCTTAAAAGGGTTTAACACATGTTTCACTCTGTAGTGACCTCCCTTTAAACTCGTCAATTAAAAAATAAACCCGGGTCTTTTAAACTCCTGGACCATGGCCGAGTTTTTTTGGGATAGTCTGTGAGGTTTCTTGGTTTATTGGGACTGATAAGTCTGGCTTTAAGCACTTCCCCGTTTTCACTTGTGGGGGTTTATTGCTTCAAAGAAAAATGGGCCAAGGGGATTCTGAAAGGCTTGGGCCCGTTGGGCCTTTTTCTGTTTTTCCCTCTTGGGGGGTTTTTCTTGTGGGGATTTGGGGTGGGCCCAAAAACCCTGAGGGTAGTAACAGTTTCCATAATGGTAAACCCGGGACAGTCTTTAAACGGGGCACACCAAAAAGTCTCCCCCACCAGCACCAGTGGAAAGGGGAGGTTCCCAGGACCCCTCCTTTACCCCTGCATTGGCGGGGAGTGATCTCGGGGAAAATCTCAAGCCCCGTTAGCTATGTGATGGTCTGGGAATTTGGGCCCTGCAGGGAGCCAGGATGGGGGGGTGTGCATTGAAGTCTCCCCTTTTTGAAAACCCCACTTTTTGGGGAAAAACCTACGGGGTCCCGGGCTTTTCCCCCCCTCAGAGTTTTGCTCCGGGCCTGGGTCTTTCGGGGCCGCCCTTTCGGCTTTTTAAATTCTGGGGGTGTGGGAGCAGCAGCTGTTTCGGAGGTTCAGGGTTTTGCTCCCCTCTCGGTCAGGGGGGAGTTTTAGGGCCTTTCTCAGAGGTCTCCTAAAATTTGGTGCTGGCCTAGAAGGTCAGTACGAGAGGGTTTCCCTATGTGGACAAATCATGAAGAGACATGTTTTGGCTGAATGTTATAAAAAACCACTTTGCAGGGGGGTTAACAGAAGTCAACCTTTTGGGTTTGCATTTTCCTCTCGCCACTAGAAGCCATGTATGGTTTCAGAGTGACTGCACGGTTTGTCAACATTTATATAATTTTCTTGTGGGGGCCCTTTTTTAGGGGGTGTTTGCAATAAAAAAAAAGAGTTCTTTTTCTCCCTCTCAACGCCCCCCCCCACCACCGAGCCCAAAAAAGGGGAAGCTGTATGTTTGAAACCCAATGTTTGCCACAGGGTGGTGAAAAGGGAATACGCAGCCAAGGTCGTTGGGACCGCCACTCACGGGGCCAGGTGAGCACCAACAGCAACCCCTGACTGCTTTACCGAGCCTCCCGAAGGAGACCAGCCGGGTGATCTGACCGGGCCAAGATTAGCCCCCCGGGCTTGTGGAATAAGGGACCAAAGAGGGTGTTTCTAGCCCCCCCGGGGGTTTTCGTGTACGGCATCGCTCAAACTCCAGGGACTCCCGTCTCTACGGAAAAACGCGTGGGTAGGTGTGATCCCTGGAGAGAGACCCAAGGGGATGCCCTTCCACTAAAAGATAGGAATCATTGTTGGAACCCTTTCTTTTTTCCCCTTCAGTGAAAGAGCCACCCAAAGGCTGTATCACCCCAGAGAGGGAGCTCTAGTCCTGCACCTCTAATAAGGTCCCAGTGGTCTCAGTGAGTTGCAGTTTATATATAAACTCCGCCCCATGAATAGGGGCGGAGTTATTGGAAAGTGTAGCACGTCAGTTTTTGACGGCGGAAATAAGACCTCTGATATGAAATAACAACGCCATCAATTCCTCGAAAACATGGAGTTGAGTTGCCATTAACTTCTATTCTTAGTAATAACGAAACAAGTTATTGACATATTCATACCAAAAATGTTTGTCAGATTCATCATTATGCATTCTAATAAGTTGAGGAATATTCAAAATGCGATATTACCCTCAACAATGAAGAGAAAAGAAAAAAAATCCAATAGAGAATTCAGAGTTTATAGACATTAATTCCAGGTTGGGGAAAAATTACCATCTTAATTACTTAACTATTAGGTTTCAAATTTAACTAATAAACACCCCTGATTCTTTAAAAAAATAGTGAATTGCACAACCCCCGTGGAAATTTTTTCAATCGTCGTTTGGGAACATCCTGAAAAAGCACCCTTCCATGCTCTTCGATCACATACCAGGAAGGTCTGTCAAAGAAAATCTTTTATGATTATCACCTCCACTTAAATTGCCCATAAACTTCAAAGATTATTTGGGAAATCATCTAAATATCTTATTTGTACTGGGCAGAGATATAATGCTACCGTATATTAAAATAATTTGAAGACAGCTAAACATTCTTATTTGTAATGACCCCTGATATACGGTAGCACTATATCTATACCGCCTATTATACGCATTCGGACTACTAGAGCCATGCTTTCCGCATGATTCAATTGGTAACAATATGATTACCTGCATATTCACGATGTAAGAATTACATAAAAATTGTAAGTAACAGATTTCCAAATTTAATGAACGTGTGGAAATTGTTGATGGCCAATATATAAATTTAACGAGACATCTTAATCCGAAATCTAGGTTCTATTCGTCACTTTTACATGCTAGCGATAATGGACCCGTATACATGTAATATTTTTCTTTCTGTAGCAATGCCCGTTATCATTATGTAAGTGACTGCCAGATATTATTACATGATTACTACCTCTTTACGTAAAACAGAACTTTACGATAACACACTGCGATTTTCGTGCTGCGTCTGGTACTGTGGAGTGGGATTAAACTTTAAAAACGGTATTAATATGCAGAAAAGCCTATAGAGTGTTACGCCGGCCGCAGCCTGTCTGCTCTGCCACCAACAACAAGGCAGGATAGGCGAACGGCATGCTATCCACAGGGTCGGAACACTGAAAAGCTCAAGAGGCACCGAAGGCACACATGTCCCAGAAACACCACGAGGGGAAGCAACGTGGGAGGCAGCAGGGCACGGAAATAAACACAACAATGACAGTCTTTCCTTTATTTACACAAGTTATTTACCCGTACAATTATTATAGGCACAATTTACAGGGGCGAAACCGGCCATGTCAACTGCACGATACAGGCTTATAACAGGGCCCAACACACAAGTTTATCAGATCACAAGGGTTACACACGAGGTCTTCACAGGAGCAACCACACAACCCGTCTCTCCCGGCTTGTTCCTCCACTCCTCCGTCACAGACAGCTGCATCATGTTTGCCAGGGTCACCTTTAGTTAAACGATCCCAGGTCATCCTTTCATGTTAACACATGTTTCGCACAGAGACAAAGACCCACTAGGGGCGTAGCACATATCCCCCCCTATCTAGCAGACGACCCGTCGGCTTGACATACCTAAAACCTGAAACAAACTACAGAAAATTTTAATAAAATTAGTCCTCAGGAACAAAACAAATTCTTTCAAACAAAAAGTAACCTGTAATGAAAAATCCGTTCTCAGAAACAAAAAAAATCTATTCATCCAGCGCGGTTTCTCGCTCTCGCTGGGGTTTCGCTCTGGAGGAGGTCGTGAGGCGGCGGTAGGATTTGCAGTGGGCAACCAGAAGGGTATCTCCTGTCCTAGACTGGTTCATGGTCACCATTGACGTCTGGCTGCATCGCCCTCACCCATCCAACATGCTCGTCCTCATCTCGGTCAGTGTCGCCACGTCCTACATCACCGCTACTGGGGCTAAGTCATCTTCTTTCTCCACCATGGCCCAGTAGTAGGCTTCCTGGCCCAATGGTAACGCCACAGCCGGTCCACGTGGACAACCGACGGTCGTTTTCGCCCTCTGCGAATCGATAGGTGGAATCAGAAGAGGGCCGCTACCACCGTGTAGGCCATTCCCAGAGGCCTGTAGCTGCGGCGAGAAGCCCTCGCTTCCGACGCCGGGTTATGCAGACACACTCTGTCAACCTATGTTGTACCTCACTTCCTCATGCGCCGGTCATAGGTCTTCTTCATGGCATGGCCGGGCTACCTTGAGCTTGCCACGCACTCGTGGTGCCCTTCGCCAGGTTCTCCTGCAGTGCCACTCGCATAGCTTGGATGTACAGTTGGCAAAGTTCAAGTCGGTGGCCGCCCTGTGGCAAACCACTGGTAGCCTGAGCTCACGGCCAAACATGAGTCGAGGCAGGTGTGAAAGCCTTTATTCTCATGCACAGGAGACCGGTTAGGCCCATGACGCAAGCGGGGCAGCTTAACGTTCCAGTCTTTCCGACTTTCCTGCAAAAATGTGGCTAAACTGTTTAGCAAGGGTACGGTTTTAAACGCTCCACCATTACCATCAGACTGTGGATGGAGGGGTGTAGTCGTGTCTTGCGCACCCTAAAAGCTCTCAAACTTACGGCCTGGTCAGAGTGCAGTAGTAGGCCACACCAAAAACGGGGTAATGAATTCATTCTCTAACAAGCCAGCCCACGGTCTCGGCCTCGTTGGGCGGATATTGATATGCCTCAGGGCCACTTGAGAAATAGTCCATTACCACACAGATGTACCGGTTCCTTGTGCGTGAGGGCAGCGGAACCAGCAATGTCTATTGCCACCCGTTACCATGGGTGCTCCCACACAGTCACACCTGTAAACGGGCAGTTTCTTCTAGCGGCGCCGTTATTGCAATGCCACACATCACATGCTTCTAACACCAATCAGACACGACACTTTTGATGACCACCCAGTTAGAAAGCGTTGACGGAGAAGGCTCAGGCGCTTTTTCTCGCCCAAGTGGCCAAGGTAACACCGGCATGCAATTACCTCAGCAACTCAGCAGCATGGCTCTGGGTACTACAAACCACCCAGCGCTTCAATAAAACAAACCACTTTTGATCCACTCGTTATGTCCCCACTGGTCCACCAGAATTTGTGGGGGGGCTCTCCGCAGCCACTGCTCCCAAATGGGGCGTCCACCGAGGTAAGCCTTCCAGCCACCGGACAATGGGAGCAAGATCAGAGTCATCACATGGTGTCCTTACGCCCTCATCATCCCCTGTAGTGCCGTATTCCAGCACTGCAGACGGAGGCACCACAGGATCAGAGTCCTTCTGGGACATTCAGTGTGAGCAAACTAGCCTCACACGGGAGTCGACTCAGGCGTCAGCGTTGCAATGGACGAACGGGCGGTGGACGATGTGGTAGTTGTACTGTTTCAGGCGCCCCTAAAAACACCTTGCCAGCTGACCCACTGCTACCTTCAGCGACTTAACCACTGTAGGGCAGCATGGATCAGTTCACCTGGAGGGTGAACTCGGCCCGTTTAGAGGTATGGGTGCAAGTGCTAGAATCTCTTCACCACCGCCTAGCAACTCTCTCCTTGTCACACAATAGTTGCGTTTCAGGGCCCTGCTGAACTGGCACTGTAGTCAGGCCACGACTACTCCTTCCAGTCCTTTATCTGTGACAATAATGCCGCTGCCCTTAGGCACTAGCGTAATGTGGCCAGCAGGTAAAGGGAGCTTCAGCGTCCGGTAGGGCAACCAAGGACCGGTGCTTCCATCCAGGGCCTCTTCAGGTTATCAAAATGAGGACTGACACGACTAGTCCCACTGGAAAGCACTCCCCTTTTGTGTAAGCAGTGGAGAGGAGCCGCTACACTGGCGAAGTCTGCACCAAAAGCGGCGTTACGTGGTGTGTAGTATGGCACAGTCCAGGTAGCTCCTGACTCTGGCCACGTTTGGTGGGGATATGGGCCAATTCTCCACCACCGCCACCTTTCTGTGGCGGTGGGCACCATCGTCTGACTGGACCTAAATGCCCCAGAAAATGGCACCTCAGCTGGAACATCGAGATTTCCTTGGGGGTGAGTTGAGGTGGGCCTTCCTTAACCGCTTGTAGTACTTCATCAAGCCTCTCCAGTCCTCCTCGAAGGTGCAACGAAGCGACGACGTCATCAATGTGACAAGTGCCGTCTTCCAACTGCAGGCCATACAATAACCCTCCATGAGACACTCGAAACAACCAGGGGCATGCAGGAGACCAAAGGGCATGACGTTGAATTGCCACAGGCCCTCCCCGAAGGAAAAGGCAGTCTTTGGCTTGTCCTCGTCCGCCAATTCTCCACCTGGTTATAGACCCGACTTTCAGGTCGGAGTGTGGGAGGAACCACCTGGCCCCCACCAATGCATCGAGTGTGTCATCAATTCTCGGCAAGGGTATGAGGCTTGATAGGCTGTCCTTCCAGCGCCGGTAGTCAAAACAGAAGCATTTGTGTGCCGTCCTTTTTCTTCACCAGGACTACGCTTGTATGACCATGGACTGTCTGACCAGTCAATCACCCCTGTGCCGCCAGCTCATTGATAGTGCGCTGCATCTCTTCTCGGCCTGGTTGGTGCAATACTGGGGGGGGGGGTCTTGATGGGCAAACTACTTCCGGTGTTAATTGCGGTGCTTCACCAATCTGTGCGGGCCCAGGTCCAAGTCATCTGCATTATGAGACAGGGTGTGACGCATCTCTGTCGTGCTACCTTCCGGTTAGCGGCGCTCCGCTGCGCCAAGTTCCTCGAAGGAATCAGGCAACGGCCACCACACCAACCAAATCCTCCGCTCCCGACGACTCTTCTGGGTGCTCCACTTCCTAACAATGTGCCCATCTTTGCACCAGCTGGCACTTCGGGCCTTATCGGAGAAGTTGGCTACCAAACACAGTAAAAAACCCTACATGGTCCAACAAGGACGCCCAATGCTACGCCATCAGCCAGCTGAAGCTGCCAAGTTTTGGTTGGGCTCACGAGGCCCTCTACTCCAGCCCCCACTCTTGACAGTCGACACGGATTCTAGACTCTGTCCTGGAGAACCAAGGTGCAGTGCTCAGCCATAACTACTCTGCCAGGCCAAACCTCGGAAGCAAGGGCACCTCTCACCGTGCACCCTCACCAGCTTCCATCCAAGGTCGACACACACGCCTTACTCGAGTCAGGTAGTCAAGGCCCAGCAAACATGCTCGTCCAGATCGGCCACATACACCGCGCCCTCGCCACTACAGCCTCCACTGGCCCCTTTTTTAACTGCAACAATGCCCTGTGTACACAAACACAGTGTCTTGGTGCGTCTAGGGAAGTCGCATCAGTGGCTAATCATATCAGGCTGCATAGCCGGTCTTCTCAGCCCCAGTGCCACTGTCAGGTGGCATGGCTTCCCATCTACTAAGCCCTCCGACCGCATCGTGCTGGTCGACGGCAGCTTACCCTAGTCGGGCCCGGAACCGAGGACGGCTCGCGCGTCCTCTCGGACCCCTTCTCCAGCCTGTCGAGTTTTCCACCTTGTAAAACTCCTAGCCTTTGGACAGGCACTCAAGATGGAGACCATTAACTGTCACAGTCCTTGCAGCACAAGCTGGAAGGCATCAGAATCCGGCCGGTTTGAGAGGACGGTGTTCTCCGCCTCCCTCCGACCACCGACTACGTATGTGCCCTTCCTCACCGCCAGCGCCAACAAAGCCTTGGAAAGTGATTCGGGCTACCTTCCTCAATGACTACCTTCTCCACTTTAGCCTGTCCGGCCCCCGGAAATCATGGCGGGGCTGAGCAGCTGGACCTAAGCCACTAGGTTGCCTCAGGGAAGGCCTCGAACTCAAGGCCCTTGCCAGCGCAAAACCTGAAGGTCCTCAGGGTGTGCTGCTGACGTAGATTTGCAGCTGCTGGTCCTGCAAAAGCGTCAACAAAGGAAAAATTCGCGAGGCCAGGACCACAATCACCTCTTCCACAGCCGCGGGTACGAACATCCTTACCAGCGGCCTCCCACATCCCTGCGCCAGCTGGGACAGTGTCTCGCCATGCTCACGAGGTCCGCTTCTTCAAGCCTGTGTGGGCCGATATACCTCGGCGCCTCGGTGGGGGGTGCCCGGAAACGACGTTTCAAAAGCCTCCGCACACGCTGGTGTAAGAGGCATGTTGGGATCCGGCCAGATGCCATAACACTTCCACCCCGGGCCCCTTAGCGCTGTTAAAGCGCAGGGCCTTCTCTTCCGGTCCCAGCGGGAAGATGCTAGCATTTCAATTTGGCGACATATGCCTCCAGGCCACCTTTCCCGTCGTACTCAGGCTGGCTTACGCTTCACAGAATTATGGAGTGGAGAGCGGGGCTGCAGGGTGGAGAACGCATGCGTGAAACAACACGCACGGGGGGGAGGAAGGGGGTGAGGGAGGCAACGAGGCGGGTTGACCGGGGTCCGAGTTCTTGCCGCCACCTATACCCAAGGGAGCGGTTCCGATGGGTCCCCAGCCTTCTGCAGCGACCACTGGCTCCGACCGACGCTGTGAGGCCGGGGGTTTCCTGCCACGGACCCCCAGGCAGACCCCAGTAGTAATTCTGGGACATCTGGGATCTGTTGCCAGAACCTCGTACTGCCTCTCGCTGGCAACGTTACAACTAGTGATGCGCCTTTCCTCCTCTCCATTCCCCTCAGGCCCTGAACCTCGCACTCAGGAGTGTACTGCACCCTCTCCATACAGTTCCACTCTTCACGCTGTTGCAGGCCCTTGTCGGTGTGTAACTGCTGAGGTTTCCATTTCACAGATGCAAGAGTGCTCTGGAGCACATCAAACAAGTCGGCAGAACTGTTTCCTCTGCCTCTTGCCTGCATCTCTGACGAGATGGTGCGCCGCTCATGTGCCATCTGTGCCTGCTCTTCTGCCCTTTGGGCCCTTTCCTCCCTATACCGGCCAGCATGTCAGTGATCAGTCCAATCTGGCTCGGCTCACCTTCGTCAGCCTGCCTCAGTCACAGCCCCTCTCCTCATGCTGGGTCATCTTTGGACGACATGATAAATCGGCGCTCTCACTGATAAAATATCACAAATCCCACGTCCTGACACCATTTGTTACCTCGGCCGCATCGTCTCTCTGCCACCAACACAAGGCAGCGCACAGGCAGATGGCGTGCTATCACAGGGTCGGGAACACTGAACAAGCTCAAGAGGCACTGAGCCCAACAGCGTCCCAGAAACACCAGGATTTGGAAAAACGCCACGTGGCGAGGCAGGGCACGAAATAAACACAAAAGTACAGCTTTCCTTTATTTAAACAAGTATTTACCCGTACAATTATCTATAGGCACAATACAGGGGCAACCGGCATGTCACACTGCACGATACAGCTTATAACAGAGCAACACAAAGTTTATCAGGTCACAAGGGCACAACGAGGTCTCACAGAGCAGCACCCAACTCAGTTTCTCGGCTTGTTCCCCGCTCCTCCGCTCACAGGCCAGCTGCGTCATGCTTGCCCAGGTCCCTTCATGTTAAACACATGCCCAGGTCATCCTTTCATTTAACACATTGTTTGCACAGAGACAAAGACCCACTGGGTCGCAGTATCTTTGTCTTAGGTGTGTGTGTGTATATATACATGTTACACACACACCACACACACAAAACACACACCACACACGTAAATAAATATACATACCCTATTATGTTAAATAAACACACTCTCTCTTTCTGCATGGGTTCAGTGATCAGTGAGCCAGAAGTACCTCGATAGGCGGCTTTGGGGCCAGAATTGGGCACCCGTTCAGTCCCTCATATACGCTAGATCCTCCTAACAGATCCTTAGTTGGGCTTTGTATGTGTCGTGGTAAAAAATACACAGGTAGTATAACAAACAGAGATGATATTATTCTAATAATGAAATTAAGTGTAAGTAAATAGTTTGATGGTGATGTTAAAAACAATAATAATAAAAATACTTAGCAGATAAAGATAAAGTCAATTTAATACCCAGATGCGGTTCCAATGTCTCTCATTCTTATGAATAATAATATTAATAGACGTCCCAGCTCCTAACTGTGTAATGTTTTTCACCGGCCCTGGGTTCTTCTGGAAGGGACCTCAGATAAGGGTAGTGACCACACAAGGTCCGACTGACTCTATTTCAAGTTTTGAATTAGGTCTCATCCGAGATAAATAAGATTGTTACACCGCCCGCTCGTCTCTCTGCCTCCAACACAAGGCAGGGCAGGCAGGACGGGCGTGCTATCCCACAGGGTCCGTGAACACTGAACGCTCCAAGATAGGCACCGAGCACCACAGCGTCCCAGAACACAGAAACACCACCGGGGGGAAAAACGCCCGTGAGGAGGGGCACCAAATAAACACAATGACAGTATTTCTTTCATATTTACACAAGTTATATACCCGTACCACTTTTTCCTTATAGGCAACACTACAGGGGGGGGACACCCAGCCATGTCACACGCCACGATAAATGCTTATAACAGGGCAACACAAAGTTTATCAGGTCAACAAGGGCACCACACGAGGTCTTCACCGGAGCAGCAACCAACTGGTCTCCCTCTTGGCTTGTCTCCCTCCTCGGTCACAGCCAGTGCGTCATGTTGCCAGGTCTTCATGTTAACACTGCCCAGGTCATTCCTTTTCATGTTAACACAATGTTCGAACAGAGACAAAGAACCACTGGGCGTAGCAATATGTTTAGTAGAAATTAATATTAAACAAAAGAAAAGGATATAAAAAAGAAAACCACAGTAAGAAAAAGAAAAAAACAGCTAACTGCTACCATAATAAATAGCCTAAAAACAAATATACAACAAAATAAAATCGTGCACGCACCCAAACTATTACCTTTAAGAAATTAAATAAAAGCAATAAGTAAATCAAAAGTCTCGGATGAAAATGTATATGCAGTGACAACATTAAATGGAAAAAACGACAAATATAAAGTAGGGCGGTGACCAGCTGCAATAAATAATGCGTCATAAAAGAGGCCGCAACTAAAGGCTAAGTGAACGGCAACTAAAATAAACAATGTAAACAAAGGGTTTCATGCTAACATAGACATAAAAAAAAAAACATTTCGATAAAAATAGTATGAAGTGACAACCCTACTTAAAACAATATAAAAGATAGTGACAACAACAACAAATCAAAAAAATCGAAAAGCGGGACGGCTGTGTCATACAGATTATACAGCCATTTCTTGATATAGAAAATAATACATATTGCAAACGATCGAGCAAATAAATCTAAGAAAACTTATTTTCTTCTGTTATTTCCGCGTAACTCAAAAAAACGAAGTTATTGAGACACGCAAGTTGTCACATAACCTCAATTATTTTTAAAACTCAAATTTACTTCTTTTTTGCAAACAAAACAATGATGCCTTTTTGTTTCGTTAATTTGATTGTAATATCTTACTACGTGCGTAGATAAAGCCCGCAATAAAACTTACACGAAGGAGAATTTGTCTCTCGCATGAAAGGTATATAACAATACAAGATTAATACCCTGATAATATCTAAGTATTGCATTTATTAATAAATTTCTTACTATGTGCCAATCGATGTGTCTGGCCCATATCTAGAGGCAAGACGGGCTATGAAGAATCGAGGGAATTACTGCGTATTTTTCTTTTAAAGCATTTTACTGGTTTATATTAACATGCGCATATTCAAAACCAAAAGCAGTGCTGATGTTTAGCATTTTTACGGGTTTACTTAAAACATTAAAAAAATCTACTGATATCTTATTAAATAATATTGATATTTGATGTGTTGAAATGTTTTGCACTGGTTACAACACATAGCACTAAAAATGGACGATAATAACATCCTCAATTAGTGAAAATTAGAAATGGACACCATGTATAATAGCTAGTTACTGGTAAATTTAGTAGATTATAATGATTAGGGCCACCCCAAAAACAGCAAACAAATCCTAGCCAATGAAAACTTTAGACAATGAAGTGAGTCTTTCTGACCAAATCATCACTTTTTTTTTAGGGAAGCCTCGCCCACAAAAAATGTTCAGTGTGTATATGGCCGTTTTTAAGGCAAGTGTTGAAGGCTGGCCGAGTATTTACAAATCGCGAAATTACATCTTGCCCCTGGAAATACTACCACTGTTGAGGACGAAGTACTTATGAGTAGCGTTAATGACGATATGAGTTTGGATAACTTGATTACGTTATAAGGTGAAACCGATAGAAGCAACCATATTTATTGCACGAAGTAAATTCCAAGTAATCGGCAAATTCATGAAAAAAAAAATTACTTCTAATTGGACAATAATACAGCCGTATTAGTAATCAATCTTACCGATTTGGCATTGCAAACGACCCGCAGTTTTGAATGATTGTGCATGCCCCAGTATAAGTATGAACTGTTACCATACTTGACGATAATATCACTAAGGTTGCAAAGCTCTGTTGTAAAAGTGTTCAAAGTTTGTTTTTGTTTGAGAATAACATCCGCGTAGAATGCCGTGTGCCCAACGAATTGCGTGACACGTACTGTCAATAGCATTTGTTATTTTTTATTTGCTTTTGGTTTGCTTTGCGTTATGTATTATTGTTTAACGCAATCAATATGATACCGTGTTGTTTGAGGAACAAATAATAAAAGCCTCAAGTATAAATTTGATACGATCAGGAAACTTTCGAAAAGCTTTTCTGTTTGTCCTCCAATCACGATTTAAAGCATTTGTATTTACGGCAATCCAGGCAAAAAGTAATCCCGGATTTAACCGCCAGAATTGTATACCGTATTATTCATTTTATTATTATTATTTATTATTAGTAGTGTTTTAGTCCTTTATTTAAAACCCTGGCTACACTACACAGTTGTGGGCTACGCTGTGGTACATTTGATGCATGGTTATAACATATAATGGTATTACAATTCAATTTAGGCTACAACATTTTTATGATAAAAATATATCAGTTAAAGGGAAAAGTCGTTTATCTACCATCTGCCACGCAGGCTTTACGTTTGGGTAGGAATGGCATTGCTACATTTGATTCGCCATTGATACTAATTCCAATTTTTGGATACAAAAAAAAGATTCTAAGACATAAAGGGGAATGAAATAGTTACATGTTTCTGTGCCCATGCTGGTGGTCTGAAAGGCTGTTAAAGGGCCTCTGAGAAAAATGTACAAGTGTTCGCTGTATTCTTCATTCACATTTTTACACTTATTTTCCATCAAAAATGTATGACCTGCCAGTAAAATCATATCAAGCCTATTTTTGGGTTTTCACAAATACCACGTTTATTCTTTTTTTATATAAACCATTTTTGAAGAACTTCCCTTAAACCGGATAGTGCTTTATCTATTTTTTCAGGTTTTGGAAATTTAACTCGAAAGCCCTCTTTAAAAAATTGTTTAAAATCCAAAATAGGAACCAAACCCCAAGATCTATATCCACCTTTGTTTGTCCCAGACCCTGGATAGCAAAAAGAATATTCCCCCCCGACCCTTTGTTCAATAAAAATTCGGGGCCATGAGTATTCCTGCCAATCAGTTTGCATATGCTAGCCCAGTCATGAACCTCCTACAGTCCTGGTGCTGCAAGTATTGTTTTTTTTTATACAAAAAAGCACATCCTGCTTTGTCCCAATGCAAGGGCCCCTATTGTAGCATTCATATACATTAGACAGCGTTTCAAAATGCTCATTTATAAATTTTAAGTTATACGCTTAAGTATAGAGGGGGGACACTGCTTCCTGGGGGGTAGTTGTATAACTACACTTGGCCCAATTTTTACGGTGGCAGAAAGTCCCTGTAGGGTCTTAGTTTTGAGTATGTTCAGTTTAGCTAAAGGGTTTTAAAGTTTCTTGTATCCAGGATTTTTAATATAATCGGTGTTGTCATTCAAAGTTTGCTCCTCTTTTTTGTGTTTTGTTTTCTTTTGGGAACCCCTGTACAATAGAGGGTTTTCTAATTTTAAAAAAACCAAATGTGGTATTTTTTGTTTAAAATTCTTTCGTAAACAGAAGGTAAGTTTAGTTCTTTTTCATATTCACAATTTTTGTTGTTCTTTTGGGGGACCCAAAAAAATCCCATGGCTTCTTTTTTTATTGTTTTAAATAGTCAAATCTGATTTCCCTTTAAAAAATCTAGGTGCGGCGTGATAAGTATACTGACCGTATGTATGACAAATAAAAGTCTTGCAAAATTTACAATGATACCATGGTCTTTGCCAACAATGTCCTAATTTTACTTCAGTCGCCCACAGCCTTTTCATTAGGTTTGAGAACTCTGCATCATTTACAACAAAACCCAGGGATTTGTACTGATGGGAGGATCTCCAAAGTCTTTTATGAAAACTTGGCATAGGGATGTTTTGGGTTTTAGACCCTGTTTTTTTTCGTCAAGATTATCAAGCCACACTCAATAGCCCCTTTCTGAAAGTATATCTTAATCTCTTGCATTCATTCCCCCGGATGAGGATTTTTT